>NW_011500109.1:72122-81742 GCF_000495115.2 Populus euphratica
GAGTTACCCGATAAGATAAGGACCTCCTTATTGAGGAGGACTTTTCTTGAACCATAGACGGACCAACAACTAGAAATATAATAACACCTTAGCTTTTTATCAGACAATCAAACAATGCAGCTTACCTTAAATAAGACGTATTTGAGGTGCTAATACCTTCCCTTTACGCAACTAGTCTCCGTACCCGATCTTTGAGACCAGTTAGGGTTCCTAGTGACCAAAATACTAGGTAGCGACTTCCATTCCATTTTCCATCGATAAAAGAAAATATTTTCTTGTCTTCTCACATTTTCCAGATAGGCACCATATACACGTTCATTGATAAAGTGGAAAACCCGTCGCGACGCCGCATACGTGCGACAGAATGGCGACTCCACTAGGGACCTTGTAGACTAAGCTTTGTTTTTGTTTGATAATTATGTCTTGTTTGATTTGTATTTTTCTATTAATAAGCTTATTTTATTTATTTATTTACTTACTTTAAATTTTATACATATATGTTCATGCATTGTATAGAACTGCCTCATGCATTACACAATTTAAATTTTTGGGAAGCACACACAATCTCATTAAGTTAGGAGGGGAATTAGCGATCTGCCCTAGACTATTGGTCAAGGTTCAGATGCGTGAAATACCCAACTCATATTTGAGTGCCTGCTTAGTAATGGTGGGCATACATGCCTTAACTGTTCCTTGCAACGCCCCTATACTGTCTTTACGAAGACCGTCACTAGGCAGATATGAGATCCTTTTTTTGAGACTTAGATAGTTAACCTACCCTTTGTCTCACAAGATATATACTTTCATTTGCATCAAATTAATCATGTTAAATTCACCACCACAGGTTCCAGACTGAAATCATGACTAAGTACCTATCTTTCCAAGAGTTTGGGCAAGTCTCTGAGTTAAACCAGATAATTGAAGGAAAATATCCAAGAATCGATGCTAGCAGGTTGCCATGCATTACCAAGATAAATCACATGGTAAATGACTTGGGAAAATTATTATCTATAATGAGATATGTGGATGAGACTCTCTTTGAAAGGCGATATGGGAGAATTGCATAACTAATGAGGTTACCCATACAAGCAACAACAATCAAAGCCCTCCTAAAATTTTAGGATCTTAATTATTGATGTTTTACTTTTGGGAACATTGACATGACACCTACCATGGAAGAATATGAAAGGGTCTTAGATTTTCCAAATGACAGTTGGAAAATCTACCTTAGACGAAAATTTAAGGACACCGCTTTAAAGGTAGTCAATTTGTTAGGCTTGGAAAAAGTCAGTCAATACAGAGTAGCTGATGGAGGTTTTAAATGGAAAGTCATTGAAGCCAGAATGAAGAAGAATGCTGAGGAAGGCAAGTTAGGGGAGGAATGATACAGGTTAGTGGCTTTCGCCATCTTTGGACTAGTATTATTTCCATTCAAAATTAGAGTCATCAGTTTGGAAGCCGCAAATGTCTTTGTAGAATATGAGTATGATCGAATCAATCCTTCTTCAGTAATTTTGGCCAAAACCATGTTGTCACTTAACCATTGCGGAATGCATGGAAAAGGAGCCATGAGATGTTGCAGCCCCATGTTGTATTTATGGATCATTAGTCACATTGAAACACCAAGGGACATCTTCAACAACTTTTGGTGGTTTGACCTCCGACCATTAAAGGTTACTATAGAGGGAACTTGGAATAACTGGGACGAGACGGCTTGGATAGACAAGTATGCAGTATTACCTTAAAGCAACTTCAAATGGAAAACACCATGGATGAATGATCCTATCTGCACAATGAGCTGTGGAAGTAAGACATGGGTCCCCTTGATTGGTATAACCGGGTACATTAGTTATGGACCTACACCCTTAGCAAGGCAATTGGGTGGAATATAGTATGTACCAAGGACTCTGGGTTTAGTAGATTTCACAGGTTTATTCAAGCACCAACCATTTCTTGAAGAGATAGAGCTTATCCAACAAGACTGGGAAAGGCCCCTGTTGGTAAAAAAGGAAGAAGGAAGCAGGTTTGAATCGTCATACAACCAGAATTATACAATTTGGAGAAATCAAGAACTTTCTGAAGTTGTAACACCAAAATCAGCAACAATGCAACAAAAAAGGAAAAGGATTGATGATGAGGAAAATTTAAAAGAGTAGCTTGAGAGATGTATAATTGATCTCAACAAAAGCAAAGGGCAACAACAACTCCTGGAAAGACAATTGGATGAAGAAAATACGATGAGAAATTACTTGAACCAACAGTTGGAAAACAAAGATAAGCAGTTGAAAGAATGGCAGAAAAGGGCCGAGGTAGCTGAAGAAATAACAAAAGGGGTCTAGAATGAATTAAGGAATCGAATAAACAAATGTGGTGAGTTAGCTAACAAGAATGGGCTCGTTGAGAAAGAATTAGCCAAGATCAAGAGATCAACAAAAGACAAGATAAATGCTGATAAAGAGATGAAAAATTCCTTGAAAAAAGAAAGAAATGGTCTTACAAAGAAGTTGGAAGATGAGAAGGAAAAGAATCGGCTAGCTAAGATCGACATAGAAGAAGAAAGAAAGATCAAGGCTTAATATATAGTACAACTTAAGGAAGAAAGAGGTGCAAGGAAAGCCGCTGAGTCTGATATGAGAGATTACCAGAAGAGAGCTGAGTCTTCAAGAGGAAGAAGAATAGCTTTGCATTCCGAGCTCAAAATATGAGAAGAGGAGTTGAAGGAGTTGAGGAGCCATTACTTTAAAATGGAAGAAGGTTTGAATGAGATTAAACAAGAACGTCAGGAATGTTAGGATTATATTGACAGGTTTGCAGTTCAGATTAACTCCAAAATAGCTGAACTAGATATTGAGAGAGAAGAGCTACAAAGGGCAACAAATAAAGTGGCACGGTTGGAAGCAATAGTCCCAATATTGGAAAGAAGTAATGAAGCCTTAGGGAACAACAATGAAGTGATAATCGCTGATAACACCTTGTTCCATGATAAGATAAGATGTATGACCAAACAGGTCAAGCAAGTAACCCTCTATGCAGAAAGGTTGCATCAACAAGCCACCCAAGTAGGAAATGATGTTACAAAGTACTGAGAATATATGGGAGTTGTCATCTCTTTTATTGGGGACTTAGCTAATAGAGGAAATGCCTTTTAGGGCAGTGATGTATAAGGCCCTTTTCTATTTTTACTTTGTATAATTTCCTCTTATTTATAAGAAAGGTCATCACTTCTTTCTAATGTATTTTGGTAACCAACCATGATAAGAACTTTGGAAACATTCTTTTACAGCAATTAGTTCGACTCAAAAATCTTGCCTAAAGGATTACAAGGTCATGAATCAGTTCTTCAAAAAAAAAAAAGCCATTACATATGCATTGCATTTTCATCATGCATTTGTTTACAATTTATCATATGCATTACAGATTGTGAAATATAGGTCCCCCCTCCAAAGTCTATCACACCCAATTAAAATCAAGAATGGAGAACGAGGAGAGAGCTCATTTAGAGTCACATTATCAGAATGAGTTGGAATCCGTAAAGAATAAAGTTGCTCGCATGACCAATCTGCTCGAGCAACTTTTGAAAGCTAAAAATGGGGAGGGAATGTCTACCCAACCAATTATGGGAATACCAGTAGCTCATATCTAAGGGACATCTCAAAACTTAGGGGCAGATTCAATGGCAGAACAACACTTTGTGCCTATCTCCCCTATCCCGCCAAGTCAAACTCCCATCACCGTGGATTTAACAGTAGATCGACCCCTTGGCAATAGATCCGCTGATTTTACAAACTACGACAAGCTGTCAGCTTTAGAAGAAAGATTAAAGAGCAGTTGAGGGTAATGATTGGTTTGATCCTATGCGAGCAGCCAAAGTGTGTTTGGTACCAAACATCATAGTACCAAAGAACTTTAGGATACCAGAGTTCATCAAATACATTGGATTGGAATGTCCAAACACTCACTTCCGATCTTATTGCAATAAAATAGCTGAGGAGATTTATGATGGTAAGCTGTTAATATATTTTTTTTCTAAGATAGTCTGGCGGGATCTGCCCTAAGCTGGTATATGAGGTTGGACAATGTTAAAGTTAAGATAGAAAGATTAAAGGTTATACCATGGGTGCTAGAACAATGATGAGAGATGAATCAAAAGATAGTCCTGAAGGTGAGAAACCTTTGTTATTTGGCCTAGTCAGAACTTGCTATGCTACTACTCAAATGTCTTTGCCAATATTGACATACTTCGGCCACGCAAGTTTGTCTACCAGCATCTGTTACGCCCTAGACTTGTCGTCCTGACTTCGTCAAATCCCATGCAACCATTGTTTCCAAGGTGGTATAATTCAGGCAAGAGATGTGATGCCATAATGGGGTCCTCAACCATTTCAATTGAACAGTTGTAAGAATTTCAAGAATCGAGTCTGGAAGTTGGTGGGTAAGAGTCAAGTGGAGTCTATAAAGGAGGGTGTCATTGGCTATATTGTCCCCCGATCATCTTCAGAATGACATGTGATCGAAAATGCTTGGCAAAAAAAAACACTGCCAAAAAAAGCTGATTCAAGAATGGTGATGAATTGCCAATATATTGTTATGGAATCTTACATTTTTGTTTTGGGATCACATCTCATCCTTCAACGAAACACGTCTTGTTTTTGTCTTTTTGTGGTTTTGAAATTAACAGATGTTTAGCATTTTATTCTGACAAAATATTTTGATCAAACTCCAACATGCGATAAAGGTTAATCAATTCTGAAGATTAAAAGTGTTTTGGTTACAGAAATGGCTCGATGATTGTTGAAATGACATGATAAACAATAAGAGGTGACCGAACAAATTTTGAGCTCATACACAAAATTAAACCACACATCATATATGAGTCTTTCCTATATCTCTTTTACTTGCCAATAGATTTATAAAAGTGCCTAGAGGAATAATTGAAGATGTGTTAGTACAAGTCGATAAATTCAGTTATCCTATGGATTTTATTGTCTTGGACACACAACCTGTTGAAGTATGTAATTCATTTCTTGTTATTTTAGGACGTCCATTTCTTGCAACTTCTAATGCATTGATTAATTGTAGGAATGGACTGATGAAGCTATCATTTGGAAACATGACATTGGAGATGAATATTTTCAACATTTGCAAGCAACCCGGAGATGATAATGATTTACAAGAAGTAAATCATATTGATGAATTAGTTTATGATCAACTTGAATCTACTTTAAGTAAAAATGAATTGGATGAAACTGAAGATTTGCAAATGATTTATTCTGAGGAAGAAATCACGGATGAAACAAGCACCGAAAATGTTGATGCAAATCTTTTGTCAACAGTGACAACAGATTCGACATCTGACATCACACCAATCGATGATTACTTTCCTAACAAATCCTTACTTTCTCTTAGTTCAATGCCTTGGTATGATAAAAATATCAATTTTCTTGCTTTAGGAGATTTGCCAGCTGATTGGAGTACCCAAGACAAAGAAAAGTTTTTGAACGAAGTGAAGAACTTTTATTGTGATGACCCTAACTTATTCAAATATTGTCCTGATCAAATATTTCAAAGATTCATTCCCGACAATGAGGTAAGTAGTGTCATTAAACTTTGTCATTCTGAAGCATGTGGAAGTTATTTCTCGTCAAAAAAGACTGCTGCAAAAATCTTTCAAAATGGATTTTATTGGCCCACCATGTTCAAGGACACACATGCATTCTGCAAAACTTGTGAAAATTGTCAAAAGATTGATACTGGTCAAAAAGTTTTGTTTTATAATTCTCAACTCTATGCATTCCCTAAAGAGCTAAGATTAAGATGGACCAATCCTTATGGGGCCTGTGATATTGAGAATTCAATGAATGACAATGATTTTAAGGAAAATGGACATCGTTTGAAAGCTTACTTTGATAATTTTCCTAGTGAAAATGAATCAGCTGGTTTGAATGATCTTGTAGATAAAGGTTGATTATTTTGTTTTTCTCACATTTTCTTTTTTGTGTTTCTTTTTGAGTGATTTTTGCTAGTTTCTCTCACCCCGGTCAAATGGCGGATAACGGTACTCCGTGACTTAAGTCGGTTCTTTCAGTTTCCCACAATAACTGATATTTGTGTATATATTTGTGCAATTCTTTGAATCTCTCTTCCAATTCTCATTTGAAAATGGACACTAATCTTGAAAAATTGAAAAAGTATTTTCCCGCTCTGCCTCAGAATGCGATTACAAAAATTTACCGTGCTAGATGTGCAAGATTGAGATTATTAATGAATCATGGAATTCCTGAAGATATTCGTTGGTTGATTGAAGCAAAGGTCCGATTATCAGGTGAGTCCTCTAACTTCATTTCACACATGCCTGGAACAGGTAAAAGCACTTTTGCAAAGAAGCGTCGTGCAAAACGACTGGATGTCTGTCATCGATGTGCTAGATGGACTTGTAATACACAATGTCGTTCTTTAGGAATGGTATCTATAAACCGTGAAGATAAAATACAATTCATTAAGGATGGCCTGAGTAAGGAGTCTTTAGATAATCTTCTATTGACTCTTGAGACGCATCCTAGTGGAGATGTGCATCGTGCAATTCATGATTTATGGCCACTATTTCATAAAGAACATGATAGACTTAGTCTTGGGAATCTGACTAAAAAAGACCCTGTTTGCCAGTTTTTAAGAAAACTGGATGGGAAGCCTATCCCCGACCCATAGAGGGCGTTTAAGCCGTTCTTGGACGTAAAACCAAGGGAAGATGTGAGCCACAATCACAACTACCTGTACATACACATGCTTGGTTTTATTATTGTGTTTTGTTGTTTCTTATATTTGTTTCAGTGTGTTTCAGGTTTGTCAGTGTTCGTTATTTCAGGTGATATCTTCTATACTCTATCTTTCTACCTTAGAACATTGAGGACAATGTCTCGTTTTGGTTGGGGGGAGAGGGTAGTAGTTGATAAAAAAAAAATTGTTTTTCATTTCATAAAGCATGTGCATAATTGTTGTTACTAGGATGGCAGAGTAAAGGAGTTCTTTTGTTAAAGTGACTCTTGAGACGCATCTTAGTAACCATTCTTAACAAGGTCTATTATAATACTTCCTGAAATATTCAGGTTTACAAACTCTCGTATTGTTACCACTTAATTCTGCTCATATACTTATTTAACATGTATTTTTAAACCTTAATTTACACACACACACTTTAACATATGATTGTGGGTTGCATATTGGATTATTACATTATTTATGTTCTTTTGTTAAAGGTAACAACTAAGGGAAAGGGATTGTATATAATTAAAAAGAAAAAAAAAAAAAAAAAAAAAAAAAAAAAAAAAAAAAAAAAAAAAAAAAAAAAAAAAAAGAAAAAAAGAAAAAAAAATGATGATAATAAAAATGTAGATAAGTTTGGTTTCGTAGCCTCCCTAACCTAAGCAATTAAGCCCGAAGGGGTGTTTTAACACCTAATACCCTAAAGTCAACTGACTTGGGAGCTATTGGCCCAACGCTTGTTACATGGGTTGAGGAGAAAAGCTTAAGGGAATCAAACATTGCACTATCTACATATCAGTATCTGCGACCCGAGTTACTAAGCTCGTAGGGGTGTCTTAACACCTAATGCCCTAAGACCAACTGGTCTGGGAGTCATTAGCTGAAAGCTCATTACATGGGTTAAAGATGCATGATGTTTTTAAAGTATATGTATATAGAGTTAAAAAAAAAAAAAAAGACAAAAATAGTAATCCCAACCCAAGGAAGTTAACCTTAAACATTAGAACAAAAATTTTGTTTTCTTCCAAGAAAAGCCCCATAATTATGTGTTGATACATTGAGCACAAAAGAAAGGTTTATTAATATCTTGTTAAGAGGTATTGAGCAGATATATAAATTTAATGAGAGTTTGTTTATCTGGATAGACTAATGGAAGTTAAATGATGAATACCTTGCTTTGTGAAATTTGCAAATTTGTTTTCTATTTTAACGCTTTGATTACTAGGGACTAGTAATAAGCTGGTTGGGGGGTGTGATTAGTACTTAAAAGTGCATTTTTATCATGGTTTTATATCATCATTTTGCACTTGAAGTATCAATAACTCCTTAACTAAAATATGTTTTATAATAATGTATCTAATAATATAAGATACCTATAATTTATGGTAAATGTCTATTTTTAATGCAGGCCTATCACATAAATGAAAGGATTGATTGATGACTTGAAGAACTTAAATTGCAAGGATAAAGAGATGGCCAAACTTAGAAAAGAGATGTCGGTGCAATCCAAACCGGAACACTGTTCGGTAATTGGGTCATATCTGGAGCTACAGATCTCAGATTTAGGTCCAATTTATATGGATGGAAAGGTAAGACATAGGCCTACAACTTTCATATGGAGCCCAAGATCTAAAAAGGCCATTATCAAGTCCAAATTGTAGCAACAACAAAGAAGCCCGAATCTGTCTTCCAGCCCGAGCACTATTCGGTATTTTGGCCATATCTGGAGTTCTAGAAGTCCAAATGAGCTGAAATTTTTACACAAGAAAGCTGAGACAATTGCCTACAACTTTCATGTTTACAACTGGCTCCAATTTTGACGTTATCAATGACGTTTTGGGCAGACAAGAGAAGATAAGGATTGTCACCAAGTCAAAAGTTGGTCACCCACTTATCAATTAGTCATCAAATCAATAGTTCCCATTTTTGGCCTATAAAAGGAGGCATTTGCCATGCATTTAGGCATCTTGATTTCCAGATCAAGATCATGCTCTTCCTTTCTCTCTTTGTATTTTTTATGCTTTGTTTTCATTAATATTAAGTTTATGCCTTTCATTTCCTTTCCTTTACTTAGTTAACTTTTATGTTCTTATTTTGTTTATCTATTTTGCTTTCTTTCATTATGTCTAGCTAAGTTAATTATGTCAAGGTGAAAAGGTTACACTAATGGTGTAAGAATAAGTATAATGTAAACTTAATATGGACTTTAATGTTTGATACTAACATGTTTTATATTTGCTATCTTGTTCACTCTTTAATACTTTGCTTGTTAAATGACTAATCTTGATTTATGTTGTATAACACTTGGTACAACAAATGCTTGGCACTTTCATAGCCCATAATGTATGGTATAACCGACACCTGAGCTATGAAAGGAACTTGATTTGTTGTTAACATAAGTTATAATCATGAATGCTTGACGAGATTTACAAGTATTAGCATTAATTGAATAAGATGACTAATGTAATCATGTTAACAATATATAATCTGATTGGAACCTCCTTTGTGTGTGGTTTCCAATTCAATAATAAGAGTTTATACTATACTTGTTTGATATACCATTAGTGGAACCTCTAACCTTGACATTTGTTATTATCATTGTTTAATCGTTACATTAATATTCCATCTCAAAGTTCTCATCATCTTCTTCTTCTTCTCTTTCTTTATTATTATTATTATTACTACTACTACTACTACTACTACTACTACTACTACTACTACTACTACTACTACTACTACTACTACTACTACTACTACTACTACTACTACTACTACTACTACTACTACTACTACTACTACTACTACTACTACTACTACTACTACTACTACTACTACTACTACTACTACTACTACTACTACTA
>NW_011500109.1:83948-118079 GCF_000495115.2 Populus euphratica
TGTTGTTGTTGTTATTATTATTGTTGTTGTACTATTGTCGTTTATAATTTGTACAATTAACCTCCTTGTGGTTCGACCCCGGTCTTGCCGGGTTATTTATTACTTCGACACTCCTGCACTTGGGAGAAGATATCAATCTTTTAGTCGTGTCAGCTAGCGATCAATGAGGATACACGAATAAATGTAATTGAATGGCAAAAAGATGCACACCACCAAGACTGATTGTGGAACAATGTTGTACTTAAAGGATAACTTTATCTCCAACATGGCTATGACTTTTGAACGATGTTATCGCATAGTTGTATTTGAATGAATATTAGAAGGATGCACCCACCAAGACTAACTGTGGGACCATCTGTTTTGAAACTCGAAGGCGCACTTCATCGCATGAATATGGGTGATAAAATGAACATCATTGATGATGCCACTGCATTTCTTTTCACAATCTGATTTGATAAAATAAGAGAAATCTATGGAGAATAACATTGAGCTTACAACCATGAGCCTTTGTACAGCAAGCTATGAGATGCATGTCTAGATGATTGGATAGTTTCCAAGATGACTGATGATAACATATACTTGAAGAGTATTGTTTCAACTAGGGGCAAATCCATAAATGATTGACAATCCAAAATTAGGTTAAACACTAGAAAACCTCTTGATGGGTGTTGGCAAAACACACACAACCAACCGAAGGGCAATTCTTGAGAGAATCTAGGAGATGGATGATTTGCTCAACTCTTTCATGATGAATCGAGCAACACCACACTAGGGGGCACACTCATGTTTGATAAACAATGAGAGCAGTAATCATTAAAGACAACTTAAGATAGGCACTGCATTACAGTTGAGTGATGGCTAGCACATGAATAAGTCAATGCATCGAAAGAACAAAGAGAGCTTGGGAATGCGAATAAAGGCACCTTGTGATGATGGAAAATCGAAGAAGGGGGACCTACATTTCAAATTAGGTAAGGATGCATGCATATCATCTAACCTTAAAAAAAAATTGCATACATTTTTTAATTATTACAGGAAAATCCTCAATGAAGTCCAGCAAGATTGCGGGTAGAAAGAAACATTGAGTCGATAATAACAAAGAATCAGTTTAGATCATGGAATGAGAAGAGAATAAGATGAACCCTACCAATAGAAAAATCTCAAAGAAATGAGGAGATCAACCCTATCATGAAGAGGAGTCTTTAAGTCAACCATGCAATCAGAAAGTACCAAGTTTGTCAGCCTTATCCTGTCAGGACTTCTCCAGCCAAGTCTTTTTGCCAGGTAAGTCACATTATACCATATGGGTAGGTCACCCATTACAATGAGACCAACATTTTTTTAGGGGTAGGTAACTCATGAAAATAGACCAGGATGAACATGTGTGGGTAGGTCGCCCGTGAAAATAGATCAGCATGAGTGAAAGGGCAGGTCGCCGTTGAAAATAGACCAGGATGAACATTTGAGGGTAGGTCGCCCATGAAAATAGATCGTGTGGACCGGTCGCCCCTAAAAATAAACCAGGATGAACATTTGAGGGTAAGTCGCCCATGAAAATAGATCGTGTGGACTGGTCGCCCCTAAAAATAGACCAGGATGAACATGTGTGGGTAGGTCGCCCGTGAAGATAGATCAGTGTGAGTGGAAGGGCAAGTCGCCCATGAAAACAAACCATGTGGGCCAGTCACCCCTGAAATAGACCAGGATGAACATATGTGGGTAGGTCGCCCGTAAAAATAGATCAGAGTGAGTGGAAGGGCAGGTCGCCCATGAAAATAGACCATGTGGGCCGGTCGCCCCTGAAAATAGACCAGGATGAACATTTGCGGGTAGGTCGCCCATGAAAATAGACCATGTGGGCCGGTCGCCCCTGAAAATAGACCAGGATGAACATTTGCGGGTAGGTCGCCCATGAAAATAGACCATGTGGGCCGGTCGCCCCTGAAAATAGACCAGGATGAACATTTGCGGGTAGGTCGCCCATGAAAATAGACCATGTGGGCCGGTCGCCCCTGAAAATAGACCAGGATGAACATTTGCGGGTAGGTCGCCCATGAAAATAGACCATGTGGGCCGGTCGCCCCTGAAAATAGACCAGGATGAACATTTGCGGGTAGGTCGCCCATGAAAATAGACCATGTGGGCCGGTCGCCCCTGAAAATAGACCAGGATGAACATTTGCGGGTAGGTCGCCCATGAAAATAGACCATGTGGGCCGGTCGCCCCTGAAAATAGACCAGGATGAACATTTGCGGGTAGGTCGCCCATGAAAATAGACCATGTGGGCCGGTCGCCCCTGAAAATAGACCAGGATGAACATTTGCGGGTAGGTCGCCCATGAAAATAGACCATGTGGGCCGGTCGCCCTTGAAAATAGATCAGTGTGAGTGGGTGGGCTGGTCGCCCCTGAAAATAGACCATTCTTCTTCAAAAGGGGCAAGTCGCCCAAAATAATAAGATCATTTTCCTTTTCTTCTTTACAAAGCTTACTATGCAAAACATTCAGGAGTTTTGTTTCGTAAGTATTGTAAAGAGGGGGCATATGTTGTTACCTATTTTTGGGTTCCCACAAAACAAAAAAAAATAAAAATGAGAAAATACAAAAAATATATATCAAAAAAATTTAAAAGAAAAAAAAAGCAAAAAAAAAGAAAGTCATTTTCAGCATTACAACAGGGATACAGTTGCAGCAAATTGCTCAAATCATGGGGTATGTTTTAGGGCTTGTCCTGGGTACCATTGTCACCGCAAGGCTCTCCTTGGCTTATAAAAGCCAGAGAAAGACACTGAGCACAGGGGAGAAAGAGGAGGAAAGAGGGGACACTTTTTTTGTTTTGAACGGGAGAAGAAGGAAGAAATGAAAGAACAGAGGGGGGGCTTTCGGGAAAACTGAAAGGGAAGGGAAGTTTGAAATGAGGAGATATACTGTGAGAGTGTAGAGAGGAAAAAGAGTCAAAACAGTAGAGAGGAGAGAAAGACAGAGACTGGGGCCTCTGCGAGAGAAGAAGAGGAACCGTGCCTCACCCCCCTAGAACCTCCGCCAGTCCACCACCATTAGCGCTGCCAGCAACAATAGAACCACCGCAGTAGAACCACCGTGAGAGGCAAGAATACCGTCAGCAACAGAAGGAGGAAATAGAACCAGAGGAGAAGAGAGTAGAAGAAAAAAAACACAAAAGAAAAAAGAAAAAAGGTCGACCACCGTCTCAGCCATCCTCCAGTCAGCAACCGCCAGCAGCACCGCCTTCAGAGCCACCGCAGGTCAGCCCTCTGCCCTTTATCTCGTTTTATTGTTCATCTTCTTGCATGTAGAACGTGTACTGTGCACGTTCTGCAAGCAAGAAGATAATTATCCGGTGACTGTGCATATGCACAGTAACCTGCACGGTACCAGTCCATGTTTGTTTTGGGCTTGAACATCAGCCTAGCCCATGTGGTTGGGCTGAGTCCAACCCTGTAGAAACCAAGCCCTAATTTATTTTGGGTCGGGTCTGGCCCATTCAAAGAATTATTTTAAAAAATCTATGATTTTCCACAATTTTGCTACTTCATTTTGATCAATGTCGATTTGTATTTTTATACTGTAAAGATACAAATCCGGTATTAAAATACTTGGTTTTCGTTAAGTCATCAAAAAAATATAAAAATAATTTTTTTTTTGTTTTCATGCATACGGCCTAGTCTCTCCAATATATATATATATATATATATATATATATATATATATATATATCATCTCATCATATTTTCATAGAACAAAGAAAATTTCAAAAAAATATATGTATTAGCATGCATTTTAGCTTTAATAACCAGTTTATTTAAGCCATGAGAACTAGGCCAATATTTCAAAATTTTCAAAAAAATTATTTTGTTTTCTTTTAATATCTGGGGTTACGATCTTATACGTAAGATATATTCCAGATATTAAATTTTTGTGTTTAGGTCAGAGTTACCCGATAAGATAAGAACCTCCTTATTGAGGAGGACTTTTCTTGAACCATAGACAGACCAACAACTAGAAATACAATAACACCTTAGCTTTTTATCAGACAATCAAACAATGCAGCTTACTTTAGGTAAGGCGTATTTGCAGTGTTAATACCTTCCCTTTATACAACCAGTCTCCGTACTCGATCTCTGAGACCAGTTAGGGTTCCTAGTGACCAAAATACTAGGTGGCGACTCTCATTCCATTTTCCACTGATAAAAGACAATATTTTCTTGTCTCCTCACATTTGCCAGATTGGCACCATATACACGTTCATTGATAAAGTGGAAAACCCGCCGCGACGCCGCACACGTGCGACATTTTTATTGAGAATTTTATTGCAAATTAGCTGATGATTTTGATAGTTGACAAACAGAAAGAGAAGTTAATATTTATCTTCAGTACCTAAGTCCTTTCTTTTAATAAAATACAACACTTTCTTCCAACAATTAACTACTTGCTCAAATATTAAAAGAAAAATATTATATTTTATTTATCTTTTTATTTATTTACAAGTAAACCAATTGGAAAAACATGATTACACATATTTATTATTAAGGGATTTAATTGTTGTAAGAAAGTTAATGATGAGAAAAAGATGTGCTTTTTTTGAATCATATAAAAAAATGTTCAAATTTAACTCATAAATTTGTTGTCACGTGTTTGAAGAATTTAAAAAACCAATCATTTCATATTGAGAAAGTGGTAGAAAGACAAACTTTTCAAGAAATTCTAGATAATCCATTGAGTATTAAAGCCTTAGTAGATATTATTTGTTTACTTACATTTTAAGCATGTGCTTTTAGAAAACATGATGAATGACTATAATAAAAAAAAATCAAAGTAATTTTATTGAAATGATGAAATTTTTAGTATCATAAAATAAACAAGTAGGTGCTCTTATTTTGTGTAATGTTTCATCAAATGTTAAATACACATCACATCAAATTAAAAAAGAAATTTTGCTCTTTTTTTTTTAATAGAAATGTTCAATCTTTAATTCGTTGTGAAATTGGTAATACAAATACATGATGCAACTTGCTTGGTTCTTAAGAACATTGCTTCAAATGAATCTTCTTATTCTCAATATGATGATACAACTTTTATAGTTAAGTTGCTAACATTATTTGATTTTACAGTCATTTTATATGTAATGAAGATTACTATGAGAATTACTAATATGCTTTATCAAGTCTTGCAATAAAAATCTAAAAACATTTTAAATAATATAACTTTAGTATCCAACACAAAGATTTTAATTCAGAAGTTAAGAAATGATATTTGAGAAATCTTTTTAGAATAAGTGACATCATTTTATAAGCATAAAGATATTAACATTCCAATATAGATGATTATTTTTCTCATGTGGGATGATTTCACTGTCAAAAACATTCAGTAACAGTTGAGCACCAATACTGAGTTGATATATTTACCGCTATTATTTATTAACAATTGTAAGAGCTAAATAATAGACTTAGTGAGCAAGTGATCAAGCTTCTTATATAAAGTACAACTTTTGATCCTAAAAACATCTATACGTTTTATCTTTAATATTTTTTTAACCAAGAAAAAATTTATTTAAGAGTCCAACTATAACACTATAAGCTTGATGAACCCAATAATCTAGAATTAAAGAACTTGTCATCCATTGTTGTTCTAAGCCAAGAATTGGTATAAAATTGGAAAATCAACCATTTACATATGAATTGACAAATTAATTTGGTTTATTTTGATTATTCTTGTTTTGATAAATTGCTATTCGTGCATTTTAGGCAAGAAAAATTGTTTAAACAAGATTTTACAATTAAATAGAATATGATTTTTTTGCAAATTATTTGGTTATTTACTTAGAAAAAGAAATTATTAAAAGATTCATAATAGATATGATAATTGATGATTTCTAATTATTGAAAGAACAGCAAGCATAATTAAAATAAACATATAAGAGTCATTATTTATTATTATTATTTTCTTGTTATTTTACTTTATTTCAAAAAATAAATTGCAAATTATAAATAATGTTTTGTTTTAACTAATATTTCTTATAAACTTTGCATGTTTATATTTAACTAATATGAAGATGAATAAAATTAAAGTAATAGATGCATTATGAAGATAAATTAATTTTATAGTTTTGATTAAATTTAATATTATTCTTAGTTTTCTACCCATACAAAGATCTTTCTATATTTCTAATCGTTATAGTAGGTTATTTGCACAAAACTAAATTATGTAATCTTTGTAGTAGGTATACCATTGCAGAATACATGCATGTGTATTACAACAGATGGCAATCCCTTCATTATAGCTTTACATAAAACTAGTACCAGGGTTACAATCAGATTAATCTCTCCATAGCAGTCAGCTGCTTGCACTTACCGCTACAACACAGATCATATAAAAAAGGACCATATGCTGCGAGGTAATGCTAAAAATGTATTTGTTTTTTTTTTTTAAATGTCTTTGTTTTTAATAAATAACCATGAATAACCAAAATGTATTTGTTTTTAATAAATAACCATGAATAACCTTAAATGAATGCCAATACAATTCTTAGGTAAATGTTCTACAACTTTAACGAGGTTAGGATGATATAAATCATACTGTGAATCTTATCTAATAACTTAAACTTTTAAATTAAATTGATTCTTTGACAGTTTGAATTGGTTTTTTTAATATGGTATGAGATTTTGACAGGTTGAATTGGTTTTTTTAATATGGTATGAGAGCTCTAATAATTAAATAGTTATGAGTTCAAATCTCATCATCTTCAATTATTTGTTAAAAATTAAGCATAAAATAATGTGAATATATACAAGTTTCAAATTTAAAAAACTTTCATTTAAAAAAGTATGTTAAAGAATAATATAATTCATACCCTAAAACTTTACCTAACAATTTAAACTTTTAAATTAAATTATTTCTCATTCTCCCTCAAGATTTCTGTTATTTTCCTCCGTGTCTGCCTCCTGAAATCCTGCTTCAAATATATTAGCCTTCACTTCTTGGAATCTCTTTCTTGGTAGAGAAACCTCAGAAAGAAGTCTCCATGCTTATGTTTATTTTGTGTAATAAGGTTAAAGCAATTTCTACTCCTTTCATAAATTTTACAGTAAAGCATCCTCAAAAGCCCTCCCTTCTCTTCAGCACTATATGTCGGCTAATCTCCAAAACAACTAGTGTCCATCAGCTCCTGGCTTGCTTCTCCGAGTGCTTGTTTCTCAGCATAACACTGAAAAGTTCATCATGAAACATCACATCGAGTTTCTTTCGGTACAGAAAAAAAAAAAACAAGGGAAATGTAAATCTACAGATATCCATATTTCTACTTCCAGGTAAAACTGCAGATTCCCTCATGAAATGTAAGTCTTGCGGGGAGGTGATGAAATGAAGAGCAGAAGGATAAGAGGTGCCGCATTTTAAACCCTTTTCTGCTAGAATGTTATTTCATAATCTTATTTTTATTTTGTGTAATAAGGTTAAAGCAATTTCTACTCCTTTCATAAATTTTACAGTAAAGGACTTCGCAAATAATATATACTGGTCATCTTCTCCGCTGTATAGCAACACCACATTGTTTTGTTAGTAGATATCCCTGACTCTTACAGCACAACAAGAAAACTGGTGAAGACATATTTGTCATCTTCACGGATGATGAGAAAGCATCTTTAATTCTTTGTGAATCCTTTTTTTTTAGTTTTTTTGTATTTTTTCTATAATTTAATAAAAATCAGTCGGGTAAGCATGCCCAACAAAACCACTCGATACAATTTATCACTCAACCTTTGAATAATAGAAAGGAAATCCTCCATCAAAACAAAACACTCTTCTACTCATAAGATTTATGGAATATTCATTAAGAAAAAAAGATTTATGGAAACCTTAAAAGAAATAAAGTATTGAACATAATGAGTTATTTTTCTTACATAGATAAGGAACAAGAATATTCCATAGCAACATCAATTCTTCGGTATGTGATTGATGATGAGGTTTTGTAGAAATCCAACTGAAGGATGGATCATTAAATCAATGCTATGGACTACAATGGCCCAGTTGGAAACTACACTGGCCTTAGAGACATCCAATGGTAAGTTTTCTCAGTGAATCTGCCAAGTTATTAAGTTGGTCTTTAAAATAAATTCGTGGGTAGTTTAAATCATGCCATTTTGATTATTTAAAAAATAAAACAAATTATATGTGTTTACTTTTTGAATAATTAGAATTTATTGGGATGCTAGGTTTTTTTTGGGCAGTTTAGAGTTAATAGGTATTATGTAACTCTATTTTGATATAGTAAAAAATAAAAAATCCCTCACTCGTGTAGATGTAAGGGTATTACTTACCATATGTTTAATTTTATATTTTTTTAATTTCTTTTTAATTGTAATATTTATCGATATTTACTGCAATTTTTCATAATAATATGGATTAACTAGTCCAACTCATTACCAATATCCTGAGTCGAGAAATGTTTAATAACTTTGAAATTTTGTAACCCACAGTGTCATTTTTGAATTTTAGACCTCGTCTGAATATCTAAATACCGAAGCAGCTCCGAACATTGAAGCTTTGATCGTAGAAAGCATTTCATAAACCGCACCAAAGGAAGGAGCTTCTAATCCCTCTTTCAAGCATGTATAACTAAGGACAGGGAACGGACAAGGTGCCATAGCGAGCCACCCAAGATTAATGGAGAACGCTCTTACACATGAACTAGATTAGAAATTTATATAAATTAGAATTTCATGTCACAAGTTTCTGGGTCGATCTGTCATGCCAAACCAGGATTACGGAGTTTAATAACTATGCATTATACGACAACAGGAGCCATTCAAGAATGTTCACTGCCCAGAAAAATTCCTTATTTTCCTTGTTTTGGCACAAAAACTCACAAATTCTCAATGACACAAGAAGCCGTCTCCGGTGGAATTTTTATAGCAACAGATTAGGAAGTACAAAACATATAAATAGCAAAATCTCAATTCCAATACAAGTTACATCTTTGATCTCCACGCATATCAATAAATATCACAAACAAACTTGTCCATGGCTGACCGGAGGACTGTTCCGAGCTCTAACTGTACACTATTATTGCAGACCTTAAGAACACAGAAAGGCGCAATCTACAATCCCCTTGAACCAGGGATATCAATCCACTCTAGCTGGAGTTCAACTTCACCAGTCTCCACATGCCTCAGTCTAAGAAACAGGTTCTGAACCACTTTGCCATTAGCCCAGACAATGCAGCTCTCTTCAGCAAGGCAATTTTCCCTGTTTGGTTGAATTTTTCTTATTATGGTTCCACTAGGAAGGTTATCCAATCGCATCTTCACGACTTCTATGAATTGACTGATGTCAAATTCTGCATCTCCCATCTTATCATCTAAGCTAAATGTGTCTTTGTCATACACTCTCTGCAGTTGCACCAAAAGAAGCATTTCATCACAAAAAAATCAATCAACAGCGCATGGCAATCAAAAGCTTGCAAAATCTGTCCTTCTTAAGAGTAAAGAAATGCATTTCATACTGTTAATCCGTTGCATGCTGATGGAAAATTAAATACCTTTTGCACTCAAATGCAACAAAGGGAATTGTCTTGTTTTAAATACCTTTTGCACTCAAATGCAACAAGGGAATTCTGTCTTGTTAAAAATCAATCCATCTACAGCAAGTAACCTATAAGTTATTGTGTCAAAACACAGAAGGATACGGCAAGGAAAAACAAGTTAAACTTCAAGCATGTTGGCTCTAAATGCGCGTTACTGTTGCGACAAGAGTTTCTTGTCTAAACTCTCTTTAATTTAATGATTTGTGGTCAAATGTTTTTAAAACTTCATACTGTTACCTTCATGATTATATTTTATTTACAATCTTGATGTCAAAGCTAAGCATATTCGATGCCTGCTAAACCACGACACGAGTTCTCTTTAAGTGCCAAACACACCGAAAAGCCACTTCAAACTTTCAGTCCTTCCATCTTTGCTACAACTGTTTCCTTTCCAACTAGGTGTCATCATTTCCTATCAATATAGTGAAGCATATTATATCAAGCGAAAAAACAAGTATACTCACAATCAAGACTGGAAGTTTTGGATCCACAATAGAAAGAGTCAAATCATCGTTCCACTCGGGATTGATATTTTTCTTTACAACGCGAGTCTTCAGTTTCTGCAAGAGAATATATATTATACACATCAAATCAGGGAAAAATAAAAAACAGAAAAATCCAAGATTCTTGGTGTCATAGCAAGGTTCCGCAAGCACAGGACAAAAATCTAACCACAGCAAATTATAAGAGACCAACATAAATATTTTATTTCCATTTCTTTTTAACAACTAGTACCAAGAACGAAAAAGACGCAGCCATACATTTTGTTTGTTTATAATTATCTTTCTATTTCATGATGAGACATAGTTTAATTATTGAAACCGGCCCTTTTTCTTAAAAGGAAATGAGTAATTAAATAACAAGAGAAACTTTTGGTGAGGGGAAATCTCAAGTGGGAAAAGGCTCTGCAACTTCACCATAATGTAGAAAATCAAGAATTTCTCACAAATCTGAAAAGATTATGGTGTACAACCTTGAACTTCTTGAAACATTAGACAGCATAGTGCAAAAACTCTTCATTTTAAAAGTCAACTTGCTGATCTTCGTCTATGAAATTGATATGAGTGATGGTGCTAACAACAAGAAACTTATTTGCTTGGAGAGAATTCAGAATAGAAGATAGCATCACAAATCAGCTGGAACTTTGAAGAGTAAAAACAGGACTCTAAAACCAGAGTCAACAACAAGAATACTTTTTAGTTTATTGCTGGTTGAGTTTTAGGATTCGGGAAAAGAAAATTCTTTTTCCCGGATCCCCTTGAATTTGAATAGAGATGATAATAACAACAAGAGCAGTCATCCAAGCGCACCAGCGACAGGACCATGTCATGAGTCTTAAATAACAATTAACCTTAATAACTCAATAAACCGATGATTAACACCAGCACCACAGAAAGGGGTAAAACCCTTTGTACAGCTACTCCTAAGTAACTCATAACATCAAACACCAGAGCAACCAAACATAAAAACCAATCAAAAATCAAGAAAACCAAACAGAACAGAATTCAGAAGTCAAAATGACGCAAGAAATGAGCAAAGATACACAAGAGTCAGTCCAAGAGAACATATATGTCTAGGATCTACCTGTTTGCCCATCTTGACCACAACATCAGGGTCACTGCTACAGACATCTCTTACAGCAAGGTTGACCCCTCTAATCACATGAATTCTAAGCAAGCCCATCAAGTTCTCCATTGCTGAAAAAGATCAAACAAAAAAGGAGAGCAAGTGATGATTCGTTTCAGCGAGAAAACTGAGACTAAGACGGGAGATTTTGTCTATGGTTCTTGTGTCTTGCAAGTGGAGATGTGAAGTGGGTGATCCGAATGATGGTTGCTCTTGTATTTGTGACCAAAAACAGGTTGATGTCTTAATTCTAGGAAGGTGTCGATGCCATGTTAGCTTTTTACCACAAGGTATAAATATGGATCTCTCTCTCTCTCTCTCTAAAAGTCTAAATTTACGTGGTTCGATTTTCCAAATAAGTACATTCATTATTTTTTTATCCGGTTTGGTTTTCACCTCCATTTGATTGGAGCAAATGGCCGCCACTGATGAATAAACAATTGAATTACTAGTTAATTAAATAAACTATCAGAGTTTGGACAAATTAAAATTAAAAATAATTTAAAATAAAACATTATATTAATATATTTTTTAAAACTGATATAAAAGTTGATTTAAAATAAGTTTGAGATTATTATAGATTGTTGATTTGAATTAATTTAGATTAATCTAATTTTTTTATAATTATTTAAAAAATATTGAAATAAATAGTGTTTTGTAAATATTTTTTTAGTTTATTAATAATTAATTAGTTGTTGTTGTTGTCTATTAACATGTTATGCAAAAGTTCATTAAAATCTATGCTTTTATCATGGACGTTCTTAATTGGTCATCCATGGAGAGCTTTCCAACTGGTCAAAAAGGAGTAGTTGCAAGTTGGATGTTGGTGGCTGCCCATGTCATTTCAGTAATTTTTCTTCTGTAATTGAGGGCGTAAGGGATTTTATTTTATATTATTTTAATATAATAAAATGAATAAGCTTTTTTAATATTGATACAAAATTAAAACTTAAGAAATCATGGAAATTAACAAATTTTCATTAACTCTGGGTTTTTGTTAATCACATCCACACAATATTATTTCTTATAGAAAATAAAGGAAAAAGGAAATTACAAATTTATTTTTTTATCACATTGGGACTTTTTAAGAAGAAGATTAATAATAAAAAAAAAAAGGAAGAGTGGAAATCTTGGTTTATTTACCTTCTTCTCAAAAGGATATATATATATTATGTCAACTTATTTATTTTTATTATATTATTTTTAAAAAAATTAAATGTAATTGGATAAAAAAATATGTGAATACAATTTAAAAATAGATAAAGTAATAGAATTTGTACTCATTTCTTTAACTTGAACATATATTATAAACGTTAGTAATAAAAACATGGGATTATAACTTTCAGATGAAGAAACAACTACAAAGGCAAAGATGTTCATGCGGATAAAATCAATTAAGATTTAAAAAAGTTTAAAACTGAAATGCTATTCATCTCACAATAATATTTATCTTGAATTAATTTTTCGAAGGAATTAATTATCCCAAGATTTCCATAGATTTCAAGAATTGGGTTTATGAGATTTATTAGTGAATTGATATATTTAATGCACGGGATTTTTGGATAGTCAAGTTAGGAAATAATATTTAGTATGATCATTACATTAAGCAAAATTATTTTAACAACTAATTATTAGTAATATTCTTAATTATTCAAAATCTCAAATACAGATTATCCAAGGGCAAGATTAAGGATGAGATATAGATATTCTCATTTGTAAATTCAGGGAGCAAACCTATATATAGAAACAGGAAAACACATGTAAATATATTATAGTTGAGGTAATATTTAATTACTATTTTTAATAGATAAAAACCTTAAATAATAGAGACAGAGAATATCCGTCTATCTATATGTTTTTAGAAGTATAAAAATTACTCTGAACTGTCTCAAACAAATTCTCTAATAAAAAAAATGATAATTATTTGATCGAGTATTAAATTGCATATAATAAAATCAAAGTAAGATTTACTTGGCATAAAGATAGAATGTGTTTAAAATGATTTGAAAAGGGAAAGAACTAAGTAATAATGGTGTATACCATAAAACAAGAATAATTCAAGAATTTTATATCCAATATCAAGGACGAGAGCAAAGGCCCCGAAAACACCATCTCAACAGTATCTCCAAGCTCAAGTGTAGAGGGAGATAGAAAGAGCACAAGGAGACAAACGCGAGAGGGGATGAGAGATGAGGTGCGAGGGAGCTTATAGTTTTTAATATGATGTTGATTTTAATTTCATATTTTGTTCGTTGCTTAAATTATTAGAGATATTTCATGGTTTTTAATATGATGATAACTAATTATTATTATTATTATTATTAGTAATATAAATCCCCGGGGGCTGGGGGGAGGGGGGGGTTGGTGGTGGTGCATTCAACCTAGCCATTTGCTCCCTCGGATTGAATTTGAGGTCCCAACAGTCAACAATGGAGGCCCAGATTCCTATAATTAAGATAGCCTAAGATCTCAAGTTTGAGCTCAGATTTCCAAGCCTGGAAAATTAATGTACACAAAAAACAGTTTTTTAGGAGTTTTGTGTTCAAACTTGATATCCTGGCAATCTGGTCCTCCAATGTTGACTATTGGGACCTCAATTTCAATCCAAGGGAGCAAACGGCTATGTTCATGCGCAAGCTCACCCTGCTTATATTTCAAACAAATGACCAATGACTAACTCGATGTGCTATGATGAATATATTTAGATCTAAAGTTGCCTATCTTGGGCTATTAACATGGAAATTAAAATGATTTGGTGAATTGAGAAAGTCTCGGCAAAGTAGCATAGTTTGGAAATATTATAGTTTTAGAATGTGATTTTTTTTTGTTAATCTTGTATTTTAAAAAAAAAACATGACATGCAATTAATGTTACATTTCAGGAGCTATGATAAATAAAAATCATGATTAAAAAACCCAATATCAATTAGATGTTAAGTTTCATAACCATAATACAATTAAATATTACATTTCACAACACAACATCAATTAAATTCTAGCAGTCATCCCCAACCATTCCATAAAAATCTAGCAATAAAAGTTCTATACATCTAACAAAGGAGGTTCTTATAAGGTTTATCATTGAATTGCATAACTCTAATTTGAATGATTATTTAGTTTGTTAATCTTATTATATTTAATTTAATTCATGATTCTAGAGAGTAAGAAATTCTTTAATTTTAATAAAATTTTGATGGAGTTTTTTCTATTTAAAAACTCTACAAGAAGTTTTATCCCACTTAGAAATACATCCAAATAACTACAATAACTAAATACAATAAGATTCTCATATTTTATAATTACAACTAGCTTCTTGCTTACCACTCAAAACACAAATCTTTATTTTTTTCATTTGACACATTTATGTACTATTATATATGAAAATGTTTTCATGAGATAAATATAAATAAATAAAAATACATGAGAAATATGAAATACTTAACAATATTTTACCAATTGAAACCCCAAAAATATGTTAACATAACCCATCTAGGCTTATTAATAACACGAATGCATTATGCTCTTGTTGATGCCTGAGTAACCTCGTCCTCTGACACTAATTCATCAAGAGTTAGCATATCTCCAAAGTTCTTAAGAACAGTACAACAAATATTAAACCTTCACTTATACTGGATGCGGTCTCTTAACCTTCTAGTATCAACACGCCAACTTAATATTAATAAATATTAATGTTAAATCAAAGGATTCATAAATAAAATAAATTGATTAACATATATTAATTCTAAAATAACTTAATTATTTATGATATTTTAAATTTGTTAGACATATTGCTTGTATTGCATGTCTATAAGTGAAGGAACTTGCTTGGGATTCGATATAATGACCCAAGATGTGATATCTATATATCAAATTATATATTCTTTCATAGTTAATTATAGAATACATCTCTATAAATATATCATTTCTGTATGTATCCTATTGATGATTTATGGCATGCAACACACCACTCATATCGATATCAACCAGAATGTATTGTCTATAGTTGAACCATCGCATTTCTTGATTTGAAAAGATATAGTTCAACTATCTCAAAAATCTCAACAGGACCACTAATATCCATATGTCCATCTATTAGTGCAAACAACTAGAGCAATTGTCAATTCATAGCAAAATCAAAGAAAATACAAAATTCAACAATTTATCTACAATTCAACATAATAAATAATTCATCAAAATTCTACCTTGTTCATATTTTATTGCATGAATTCATCAAGCGTCAACTCTAACATTGTTTGTTTATTTCAATCAATTCACATAAAATCACTAATCCTGATAGATGTTATTTTTATGTTTAACTATATTAAATCAACTTTAATGGATAGCATTCATAGCTAATTTATTATTAATTTAACAAATTTTAAATTCAACCTTAACCTTAAACATTAATTTCATTTCAATTAAATCAAACACAAATTAAATATAAAACTCATATAATTAATAACAATATAGTATGTTTATCTTTTTAATCACCAAGAAGGAGAGGCAACAATAGTGGCAACAAAGGCTTTTAAAGAGAAAACAATTTAGTTTTTGTTGTATTAAGGATAGGAAAAAAATTGATTTTTTCATAGAGAGGAGGGTTGTTGTGTTTATCTCTGAATTTTAACATGGAAATGAACTTAAATTTACATGTTAAGTTTTTGTGCTTCAAAAATATGACTCATTAAGTTATCGTCATTCTTCAATGCTACAATCATCATGCCGCATTTAAATATAACAATATTTGCTAAATATTATGCTTATGAAATGTGATAAAATAAAATTATATTACTTTACTCAAAAAAATATTTAAATGATGTTATTATGAAAAAATTGTTACGTTACTTTATTAATTTTAAAAACAATTCTCTAAAGTTGCACTATATGGCAATTTGGCTGTAATAAAACAAAAGGTAATAATAAAAGACGTGATGTACCACATGAGATGACAAGTCAATAAATTATCAAGCAACCTGTAATGTCATGCCCAAGCTATCAAGCAAAACACATCAAGTACTATGAATGGTGATCTTGTTAAATTGTAACGCTTGTAACAATCAGCACTGTTGGGGATGCCATCGGGGGCTTGTCTGTTTTGTAATATAGTTAAAAATGTCTTTAAAAATATTTTTAAAATCTTTATATTAACTCATAAAAATCATTGAAAATAATTAAAAATATGTTTTTTAAAATATTTTTTTAGATAAAAATATTTTAAAAAACATATTTATGCTCGTAAACAAGCACTCCCTTTTAACATGGGTTAAAATTACTGGTGGCCCTTTGAGAAATCAATAAAAAATATCGGATGATTACAAACATTGGAGCCCTGATGTGATGTAATTTACCAAGAGGGTTCCTCGGGAAAGAAACGTTTGATGGAAATATATTTGGGTCCCCTTCGATTGACAGAGGAAAGTAGCTCGAGTACATAAGGAATTGAGTTTTTTTTTTTTTTGTTTTTCTTTTGAACAGTAAGGGGGAGTATTATTGGATTAGTTTTAGCATAAGTTTACATGTGGATCCTATGCAATTGAGTGATTAATTTTTAAAAAATATAATAAAAAAATATCCAGGTTATAAATTACTATTTATTATTGTTATTATGTAGTTGAATTATGTGTTGTTTATACCTCTATTGTTTTCCAAATAAACACTTTACAAACAAAATGCAATTTTATAATATTTCTTTAAATTGAATATACATTGAGAATATAATATATAATTATTGTTTTTCTATCATAATTTTTTTTAATTCATTTTGACCAATATCAATTGATGAACGAGCATGTTTTAGTTGATAAAATTAATATGTTTTGAGCTAGCAAGGAAATAATTTAGGTTTTTAATATCATAGTATACAGTCTTTAAAATTTGGATCAATATACATCATTCATTCATGGATATTTGATTTTTAAATATTTTTATTTATACACAAAAAAATAATAAAAATAAAAGTAATTGTAGCAATTAGCATAATGTTTCAATAAAATCATTATAGACAATATTAATACAGTAAAAGATCTATTTGCTATCAAAACTGGACTAATCAAATTGTGGGAAAAAACATTTTAGCCTAACAAATCTATATATTTGCAATGACTTTGACTTTGAATAAATTTACTGTGAAATAAACAACAGATGATGCACTTATGCAACTCGAGAATCTACTATTTTTTAAAATTTATTATAAAATAAACAAGCTATCAAGTTAAATATTGTGGGGGTTATCATTGAAGGCCTAGAGATTCCATGTCTTGAACATGGGTTAAGATTATTGGTGGCCCTTTGAGAAATCAATCGGAAATTTCAGATGATCACTGGGTGCTCTTTCAAACATTTTAGCCCTGTTGTGTTGTAATTTACCAAGAGGGTCCCTTCGAAAAAGAAGAATGGATGCCCATAAACGACATTTGGGTCCCATTGATTGAGAGGAAGGCAGCTCAAGGATTGATTGAACACGTTTCTCTTTTTCTTTATGAAATTTTATGGAACTTTCCTGGAATTCTAGTAAATAAAGAATCGAGTTTCTCTTGTTTTCTTTTGAACGGTAATGTAAAGGATTGATTTATGGAGTGATGGACTTAAATTTAGATTTGTTTTCTTTTACATGAGTTATTCTTGAAAAAACAATTCTTTATCGGAATGGTGGACTTTTCAATAATTAAGTTAGTAAATATTAAAGGAGATAATAATATATAAGAAGAGAAAAATAAAATAAAATTACAGGAAGTATGTATCTAAAAGTTATAGGAAGTATGTATCTATGTGTCGTTTATATATGAAACTTGTATGACCAAGATTTTTAATGTTGTGTATGGAGTTTAAGGTATATTTGTTTTATAAAAAGTAGTTTTTTAAAAATTATTTTTAAAATTTTGTTGTATTTGTTTGCTATTAGAAAAACTAGTCAACGAAAAACACTTTTTAGTTAGAGAAAAATTTAGCTTGATTTCCAGGAAAATATTTTTCTTTTATTTTGGGTGGAAAACATTTTCCAGAAGTTGTGAAAAATTTAGAAATATCATATTATTTGATGATTATATCAAATTTAGTCCTCAAACTTTTGATTGTTATATATTTTGTTTTGATTTTTTTTCACTTTTATCCATTATAGTTTGATTTAATTTGATTTTTATATTAACTTTGATTCTTATTTTTATGATTTTTATTTACTTTTCTCTTTTTATTTTTTTTATTTAAATTTTTTATCTATCAAATTTGGTCCTCATTCTTTTGATTGTTATTTATTTTATTTAAAATAGTTTATAAAATTGTATTAATTATTATTTTAATTTCATCATCTTTTAATTTTTTTATCCGTTAGATTTGATCTCAATTATTTTGATTATTATTTATTTTATTTGAGATAATTTATGAAATTATTTTTTTTTTAATTTTATTCTCATTTAACTTTTTAATATGTATAATCTGTTCCTCATTATTTTAATAAACTTGAAAAATAAAAAACATTAATAAGTTATTTTTCAGGTCATTATCATGATACAACCAAACACTAGAAATTATTTTTCAACTTATTTTTCATAACACTATTAAATATAAAAAAATAATTTACTTTCTAGGAATCCACTTTCCAAGAAAACCACATTTTAAAAGGAAACTATTTTCTAACAAATTAACGGGTCTAAGACTTAAGACTTTATCTTAATATCTAAGAATAGGTCTAGCTTTGCTTACTAGTGATGGTGTTTATTTATACACCCGGTTCTTAAGCTTATCTCATGAAAAAAAAAAAAGTTAGATCATATACCATTATGATATGCTCATGTTGGTGATGTCATTGCTATTCCATTGATGAAGATATTGTTTAGTCATGAAAAATAGATATAGAAGACAAAAGACAAGTTAGCACATTAGAGATGGTCAAAGAGTAATGTTGCAATTGACATAGAAAATGACTATTCTTTTGCATAGAAAACATACCAGAAAAAAATGTGTCATGACTTTTAAAAACTAAAAAAATACATGGAGGTGTGTGCCAAGACAAGATTGGGCGAGGTTGTGACTGGCGAGTCAAGGTGGTGGTTAGGTATAGGCCCGTGACCAATTTAGTTGAGTGAAAGCCTAACCAAATGATAGACCAGCCAAGTTGATTGATTTTTTTTTTAATTATATTATGATTTGTTGATTGATTTTTTTTAATTATATTATGATTTTTTTCTCAATTATTTTAAATAAACATGTTTAAAAGACTTTGACCTACAAAAACAAGAAAAGAAAATACTTAATGTCTACATGAGAATGTAGCCTTTTATGACCATACTTGTATAAAAAAAATGAGTTTTTTTTTCAAGAGAGATAAGGGTTTGATCAATTTGTTTATTCCTCTTAGTATTATTTCTTAAAAATAGAGAATGCTTTGTGATCAATAAAAAAAACATTGTTAAAGCATAGTGTAAGGAGTTATTATATAAAGATGTGGAGATTGCAATGTTCATATTGCATGGAGATTTTTGTTAGAGAAATTAAAAATGTGTTTGGAGACACAGAAACTCATTTAAAAATATAAAGATTTCATATAGACATTAAAATTTCATTTATAAAGATTTTTTTGTTAAGGATATGATATCTTATTGTGAAGATTTTTTATTAGATATATGGATATGCATTTAGATAAACATTAATTATTTTATTCAAAACTTCAAAATATAATAGAGATATAATTTTTGAAAAGCTCTTTATTTCAAGTAGTTCATAATAAGAAATTTTTCTTATTTGTTCATGTTGCATCCTTTTCTTTATAAATTATTAGAGATATACTCTAGAGATAAATTATTATATTTTTTTGTCTTAAGGCATGACATTCCTCAATGTGTGGTGTGGTCGCTATAAAAATGATAAAACTTGTTAGGGTTTCTTGTGTTTTTGTCACTCTTCATAAAAGATGAACATCACATAAAATCCTTGTTCTGAATGGTAGCCAACACCTCAACATATATAATGGTAAGAAGTGTTGTTAAAAACTTAGAAAATATCATATGATCATGATAAATGAATTTTATATTTTATGAAATCCCTCATGCAAATATCACTTATATTATGGTGCTTGCACTTATTATAATTGAACAAATATTGAGTTCAATTATTGGACCCAGTACTCAATTGAGTGTGCAATGTGCCACCGTGTAATAACATTAACCAATTCATTTTTACTATTAAATATTTTACCAACTTCTAAATTAGATCCTCCTGCCATATTTATATGACAAAGTGTCGAATCATGTAAACAACAAAATTAGACCTAAAGCATCTTTAAATTGAGGAATAGAAGGAATAATTTGATTACCAACATCATCTTCATTGTCACTAGACTCATAATAGTTAAATCTATATTTATTAGAAAAAACATTGTCAAACATACTATCATTTATAATTTGTAGCAAATCATCCGACAACAAATTATTTTTACCTTTACCAACTAAATTTGTAAGACCTGTAAAAGTTTGGATAATAACATATTTCAGTTGACTATTTACATAATCATCATGCTCAAATTATTTTGAATGAAAGAATCGATCATTGTCTTAAACTACCATCATACAAAATCAATACAAGATAATATTGTTGTTCACCAATTTGACACCTTCAAGTTATTTCAACATTAATATCATTATAATTCCACCTTAAGTCCATAAAAATAGTTTGTTTCATTTCTACATACAACATGCCTAAATTACTAGTTAACAACAAGTTGTTCCCGTCATTGTAAGTGATACTATTATTCACTTTAGAAACAATATTTCTATCGTAATGACATAACATAAATATATTATTAGACATTCTATTGAAAAAAAATCAGATTCTAGTCAATTTAATATAATTGGCAAAATTCATAGCAAATTCAATCAAATTCTCAAAATTTAAAGTTAAAGCAAACTTAACATTTATAATAAATTATTAATTGATTTTTTCATGCTTAACTGCATTAAATCAAACACAAATTTATAACAAATAATTTAATTCAAAGAAAATACAAAATTCTTTAACTTATCAATAATTAAATGAAACATGTAATTCATCATAATTCGATTGCATGTGCGGATGTGTGTATTTAACTATATTATTAGCCTATTTCAACAATATAAACCAATTTAATCTAAATTAAAAGCAACACATAATTAATCCAACTTATTTTCATGTTCAACTATATCAAATAAACTCTAATTAAATATATTTTTAACTAATTTATCATTGATTCAATAAACTTTAAATTCATCACAAACCCTAAATTCAACCTCAACAATTATTTGATTTCAACTAAACAAAATATAAATTAAAAATAATTTAGTATGTTTACCTTACTTATAGGACTATAGGAATGGTTGGGGTAGCGACAATAATGATGATGGCAGCAAAAAGGATAAGGAGTTTTCAATATAAAAACACCAAAATAATGCTTAAAGACTATGATGGATTCTATTTAGCTGTTTTAATGGTAAAATCTAAGTCATTAATGAGTTTTTAAAAAGACATATGAGGGAGGCTGTGGGTTTTTTCAGAGACGAGAGGTAGTGTTTATGAGTTGTTGGTGTTTAGTCTGTTTGAATTTTAACTGGTATCATGCTTGTGAAACATGATATTTTAAATTATCGTGCTTTTAAATGTCGTGCTTGAAAAACAAAATTATATTAAATTATATTATTTTACTAAATTTTTTTTTGTAAATAGTATCATTCTCTTAAATCTTTAAATTTACAGTGCTAATTTGAAAAAAAAAAATCCAAGAAGTTCTCCCTTGGCTGCATTGACCACCTAGGCGATCCTTTGTTTGTTCATTCACCTAGGCTTTGCCCGAATATTAGAATTGGCGAGGAATGTACTGCAATCTTTTAACATCATATTGTTCAGTTTATGGATAGGGTTTAATTTCTTTATTAGTTATTGAATTTTAAAATATTTTTTTATTTTAAATATATATTAAAATAATATATATTTTAATTTTAATTTCAGCCCATTAAAACGATTTAGAACTATCTAAAAAATTTAATTTAAAATAAAAATTAATTAATTCAAAACAAAAAACAACACCATCACAAATACCAATACCGAGTTAATCTTATTATATTGATATTGGTACAAGAATTTCAACGATGCATAAAAAAGAGAGAGAGAGATCACGAACTCGGTAGCATCATGTAGACCACTAAGTGGTGACTTCTGCGTAATGAATGATTCATTGACTAACGAGGCTATCACCTTCAGAAAAACGGAGTTACAAAGTTTTGAACTTAGACGTCTCATGAAACTACTTAACATTGAGGCAGTGTTTGTTCTTGGAATGTAGTTTTTTGAAAAATTATTTTTAAAATTTTTTTATATTTATTTGTTATTAAAAAAGTTGTAAGATTTTTTTATTATTAAATTTTTAAAAAATTATTTTTTAAATTTTTTTATATTTATTTGTAGTTAGAAAAGTTGATCAACGAAAAATATTTTCTAGTGAAAGGAAAATTTGACTTGATTTTTAAGAAAATATTTTTCTGAAAAATTTGAGGGAAAAAAACTTTATGAAAGTTGTGAAAAATTTAAAAATATCATTATTTGTTGATTATATCAAATTTAATTATTAAACTTTTGATTGCTATATATATTTTGTTTTGAATATTTATTTTTCAATTTCATATCTTAAAATTTAATTTTTATATTAACTTTGATCTTTATTTTTATAATTTCTATTTTCTTGTTTCTTATTATTTTTTTATTGAAATTTTATATCTATTAAATTTAATCTTCATTCTTTTAATTGTTACTTATTTTATTTAAAATAATTTATGAAATATTGATTATTATTATTTTAATTTCTTCATATTTTATTATTTTAATTTTTTAGATTTAATTTCTATTATTTTTATTACTATTTATTTTATTTAAGATAATTTATGAAATTATATTTTTTTCAATTTTATTCTCATTCTACTATTTAATTTGTAAGATTTGTTCATTATTATTTTAATAAACTTAAGAAAAATAAAATATTAATAAGTTATTTTCTAGCTATTTTTCTATAATATAACCAAAACTAGAAATTATATTTCAAGTTATTTTCTATTTCATTATCAAATATCAAAAAATAATTTATTTTTTTAAAATTTATATTTTAAAAAAAATTATTTTTCAATATATGTCCTTGCAAACAAAGTTAGGTATCCATTTAAACATTTCACTCGCGGAAGCAGCTCATGTGGCTTCTTTTCTGGAATGTGGCGTTGGTCTACAATTTTCTAGAAAGATCCCCGTTTTGATCTTGACATTTCATAAAACGACGACCACTTATTCCTATAAAGTATTGTAGTTTATGTTCGTTTTTGTGTTTTACAGTGTTTTAAAAAAAATTAATTTTTTTTATTTTTTATTTTAAATTAGTTTTTTTATTTTTAAATTATTTGAATACTCTGATATCAAAAACAATTTTTTAATAATAAAAAAATTATTTTAATATATTTTTAAATAAAAAATACTTTTAAAAACAATAAAAACCACATTTAACATACACTTATTCACAATACTTTAACAGTCATGGGAAACTATTATAGCTTTTCCCATGTCATATTTTATTTTGTATTTCTTTTTTTCCCCATATTTTTTTTTTACTTTCCCTCTTTTGGGCTTTACATTTTTTTTTAAATTATTTTGGTTGATTTTATTAAATATTAAACTTGTTAAAAATTTTACTCTATAGTTTTTTCTTTAAAACATTATGGATTACTATAATATTCTCAACATGGTTTTTTTCTATGAATTTTTTACTTTTTTTTCTTCAAAATAGTCTTTGTTAATCTTGCTTTATAGTTTTTTTTTTAAAAAACACTATGAATTGTTACAATATTTTTCCATATAGTTTGTTTTGCTATGGTGTTTCTCCACATATTTTTTTTAATTATCTTTATTGATTATTTTTTTTTATATTGAATGGATTGATAATTCAGCTTTAACTTTCTCCACATGTTTTTTTTCCAAAATTATCTTTTTTTTTTTTAATTTTTTATGTTTTTTAATTATTTTTATTGATTTTATAATTTTAATATGAAGTTGGTTAAAAATTTAACTTTGTAGGTTTTTTCTTTAAAACATTGTGGATTACTATAGTATTTCTCTATATGATTTTTTTATTTTTTATGATTTTTTTTAAATTATTATTGTCGATTTTATTTTCTTATATTGAACTGATTGAAAATTTAGCGTTGTAGTTTTTTTCTTTAAAACACTGTAGATTGCCGCAATGTTTCTCCCACATGATTTTTTTTGTTATAATTTTTTTAAAATTATCTTTATTGATTTTATTATTTTTAATATTGAGTTGGTTGAGAATTACAATTATAGATTTTTTTATAAAACACTATATATTACTACAGTATTTATCTGCGTGGTTGTTTTCTTTTCATTTTTTTGTTATGATATTTTCAAAAAAATATTGTTTATTTTATTTTTTAAATATTAATTTGATTAAAAATTTAATTTTATAATTTTTTTAAAAAAATTGTGAATTACAACAATTTTTTTTTATATACATTTTTTATAAATTTATGATAACGTACATGTCACAAGTCTCATGGTATCGTGGGGACATGGCGTGTAGTATTCTCTTAGAAGAGGTCAAAAATCCATGTAGAAGGAAGGAAGCAATGGCATGCATGATTGGCGGGTAAATCTTGTACGCTTTCCTTTCATGTCACAGAGGAACTGACCAATCCTTTATCTTTCATGTAGTGGAAGACATGGATGGAGCACCGGTGTTTGCTTTCATAATTTGATTTGGACTTTTTTCTACATTTGATAGGACCTTTCATTCCTTTCCAGTTTCAATTATTTCTCATCTGTTTTGCCATTGCAACCACGGTTAGCCGTCCATCGAGTACTCTTTTTCCACCAAAAATAAAACCCTAGTCTTCTCGACTTGTTTTTTTTTTTACAAAATAAATTTAATAATAAATTAAAATTTTCATATATGTATTTAATTAAATAAATTAAAAATCATTTATATTAATAATTATAAAAAATATTAATGTTTTTATTTGACTCTCTTTATTACGGGTTAGATAAAAAAAAATTAATGGGATATATATATATATATATATAAAAGGTCAGGTACTACTGGGTTTTGTTAGTGAGGTCTTTGTGTCTAGTTCATTTAAAAAAAAGTGGACAAAGTGAACGATATATTGCTTGTACATTCAAAAAAGGAAAACATGTCAGCCTCTAAGCATGGAGTGCTGTCTATCTTTTTAATAGAAAAAAAAAAAAAAAAAAAACCCCGCCCATACAGGCTTGCAAGTGGATGTTAAATATTTCAAGTGTTAATAATACGAAAAAAATTATCAAAAAATAAATCACAAAAAAATAAAGGATAAGAAAAAAAAATAGATGGAGTATAATGTGATAAATATTTAAAGTATAAGGAAAAAAAAAGAGAAAATCAAAAAATCAAAAAATATTAAAAAAAACCAAAAATCACAACTTTATCATCCTACAGTAAAGCTACAGTTAAAAGTAAAAAATTATAAATTTATCACCATTACAGTAGAAAAAATTAGAGACATTTACAAAATTGTCATTGCTACTATGATTTACCATTTCGTTTTAGTATAATTAGTATATTATATAATATACCACCTGTATTATAGATAGTTAAACGTAAAGTTATCATATTGGGATTGGGCGGTCTGATTTGGTTTTTGCCTGTTATTTGATCTGATTCGAGTTTCTAAATTATTGGGTTAATAAATTTCAATTATTTTCTCTAAAACTACATTGTTTATTGAAAAAAATATATTCCTAAAGTTAACTCAATTAAATGTCACTTAAATTTAACTATAACAAAATCCAAAATAGGTATAAATAAATTATCATTTTAGTCGATCTTTGGATATCTGGTCTACCTTAACCGTGAATTCTAAATTTGGTAACCATGTTATATGATTATGTGTGTTTAATAATGTGGTGTATAATATTTTTTTAAAAAAATTCAATTAGAATTGTATTAAATTTATATTTTTTTTATTTCTAGCTTTAACCCATCAAAATCATAAAAAAATAAGTAAAAAAATATAAATTTAATATTTTTTTAAATAAAAAATATTTTTATCACATTATCTAGCAGTCACTGAGCCTTCTATTGTTCTTCTTCGTGTTATCAGCTTAGAATTGTAGAAGCTGGTCTCACACGGCCTTTGCTTTCTTTATTACTAATATTAGATGTCTTATCATATATTATAATAATACTCGAGACTGAATGCAGTGAGCGGATGATTTTTAATTAAGTATATATATAAACATAAACTTAATTAAAAAATTTTAAAAAAATTAGCTCGCAGGGTGTTATCAAACAAACACTAGCTAGCAATAAAATAACTGCTAAAAATAAAATAAAAATTATCCATCATAATCAAGTCCAGAAATTTGATGGAAACGACAGTCACCGAAGAATAAAATATCACAAAGAAGATTATAAAATAAAGAAGCCAATTAGTTGCAATAAAGATAGCCAAATCTTTTTAGATGGAGATTTGCTTTTAAAAAAACGTTGAAAGTCAAACTAAAAAAAAAGAAAATGGTAAAATATCTTTTTTTCCTCAATCAACACACATAAATAAAGACGAGAAGGCATCATCACAGTAGAATATCGAAGGCGCTAGTTGCGCGGGCATGCCTTGACTTTTTTTTATTGACCCTTTAGGTATTTTTTTGGACTTTTTAGTTTTTTTATCGTTTAATTTTAATTTTATTATAAATATATTTTGAAACTTTTTTTATTATATAATAAATTAAAAAATTTAATTCAACTCATTTAAATTTTATAATTAGGATAAAGAATTTGATAAATTGACTAAAATAAACCTAATATATTTATTTTTTTCTTCAAGTTTTTTCTTTGAATTTATCTTATTAACAAGATCATGCGAAGAAAAATTCAATACAATTTATTTTAAAATCAAGACTAAACAAAAAATTAGTTTAGGATTTTGTAAGCTTGAACTATTATTATATCGAGGTTAACAATAATATTAAGAAAAATTTTATAATCTAAATATTATTTTTTTTTATATTTTTTTAATTCAAACAGCCATGATAGTGCATGAATACATTAGCAATAAATATACTAAAAGGAGATTAAGGGTTTAAACAATGTCTTTATTTTAGTACTCTGTATATTTTATTATGGATTATAATAACAAAATAACTATTTTATTTTTAAATTATTTAATATTTGTCTTGGCCGAGAAAAATATGATATTTTCTTAAAATGAATAGTAACAATATAAAAATACCCTTAGAACAATAAAATATGTCCGGCATCTAAGGGTAGTTTTGGTTTTAAATTTTGGATGAACAATGAGATTACTTAGATGCTCTTAAAGCCAAAAATAAAAATTCTTTGATTAAGGGCTATTTTATACTTTACAAGCTGTTTTTTTAGGGTATTATGATATTTTTATATATATGAATTAAAATTAAAATTAAATTTTAAAAACTTATTCACACTTATATTCGAAACACCATCATATAAGAGACACTTATGCACCTTGATTGACATGTGCAGTGCTTTTTAGTGACAAACCTTGTCTTTTTTCTATGTTTTTAGATGCATAGCTTTTTTTTTTTTTTTTTGGTGCAACGCATGTGATTCCAATAGATTATTTGTCACCAGTTAGCTTTTTTTCCTTATTATTTTCTCTCTTTTCCCCCATATCTTATAGATTGATCTTCTTATTTTTTTATATTTCTACTTTGGCCTCCTTTCTTTTAATTTTTAATTGTTATTCTTGATCCCTTTATAAAAGTTTTATTTCTTTTAAATTTGATCATTTTTCTTTTAATTTTTTTTATTGGAGTTATTTTTCCTTTAAATTTAACCCTCCAATAAAAAAAACTTATGTCCTTTTTCTTTAATTTCTTTGTTTTGTCCTTATCCTTTTTGTGAAAGTTTTATTTATTTTCAATGTAATCCTTCAATTATAAATTGTCATTTATTTTGTTTCAATTTGATCCTTATTCTATTTTTTTTCTTAGACCATTTATAAAAGTTTTATTAGTTTTTAATTTTATCCTTCAATTGAAGTTATTTTTTTTTTCAATTTGGTCCTCCTCTTATCATTATTTTTCTTGAAGTTATTTTTTTTTAAAATATAACCCTCCAATAATTTTTTTTATTTCCCTCTAATTTATTTTTTATTTTAATTTTCATTCTCTTTATTTTAATTACTATTTTTTTTAGATCCTTTTGTGTTGTTAATTTTTTCTCTTGTTTCATTCTTCAGCATTTAATTTTCTAAGGATTATGCTTCACTAATTTTTAATGTATGATGCTTTCGATTTAATAACCTGAATCAGAAGTTTGAAAGGTTGGCATGGTCAACATTTTTTTACTTATTATTATTTTTTATTTCATCATTAACATTAATTTTTATTTTTTAAAATTGACTTTGTAATTTTTTTTAATTAAGTTATCCTGATCTTATAACGTGACTCATGAGTTTTGTAGGTTATCATAGATTGACTCATCTCTTATTATCTATATTACATGTTTTCCACACTACCTAGAGTTCACTTAGATTTTTTTGTCCCCCCCTTTTTTTTCTTCTAATTTCATACATCCATGAATTTTTTTCCCATTGTTTCATCTTTATTTTAAAAAACATCATTTGTTATTGATCCCTATTCTCCTATCATATATTTAAAATTAAATCAATTTATTAAACTTAATTTCCTTTATTTTTTAAACACACTTGAACATTATTTTTATATTTTAAAAAAATTAAGATCCGCGGGTTAGGGCAGCCCAGTGTCTGCTACAAGGCATTTGTCAAGAACATGGAAACATTCTTCACCTTTTGGGGTTGGATTTGGTTTCAAGAGAACTGGACCAAAGCCCATAAAAAAAATCTGCAAGGGCATCACTTGCTTGCCCCACTCATTTAGTGATTTATGATTAAGACATTATAACCTCTTCCTTACTGACACGTGGGCTAATGGTTTCATGGCACGTGTCATGATGAACTATTTCTCTCTCTGCCACCCTAAAATATAATAATAATAAAAACCCTTCCTTTACTGTCTTCCTCTTCCCGTGCACATTTAACACTGTAACACATAACCTCTTATCTTCTTCTTTTTATGCGATGCATGCCATTGGGAAGTGGATTGTTTGTCACCTGTTAGCTTTTTTTTCCTATTATTTTCTCTTTTTTCTTCCATATATTATAGATTGATATTCTTATTTTTTTATATTTCTATTTCAGTCTCTTTTTTTTTTAATTTTTAATTTTTGTTCTTGATCCCTTTATAAAAGTTTTATTTCTTTTAAATTTCATTATCTTTCTTTTAATTTTTTCTTTTTTTGTTAGAGTTATTTTTCCTTTAAATTTAACCCTCCAATAAAAGAAACTCATGTCCTTTTTCTTTAATTTCTTTGTTTTGTCCTTATTTTTTCTGTGAAAGTTTTATTTATTTTCAATGTAATTCTTCAACTACAAATTGTCATTTATTTTGTTTCAATTGGATCCTTATTCTATTTTTTTCCTTAAACCATTTATAAAAGTTTTATTAATTTTTAATTTTATCCTTCAATTTAAGTTATTATTAATTTTTTTTTTTCAATTTGCTCCTTTTATCATTATTTTTCTTGAAGTTTTTTTTTCATTTTTTATTTTAATTTTGATTCTCTTTCTTTTAGTTAGTATTTTTTTTAGATCCTTTTGTATTGTTAATTTTTTTCTCTTGTTTCATTCTTCAGCATTTAGTTTTCTAAGTATTATGCTTCATTAATTTTCATGTATGATACTTTCGATTTAATAAACCGAGTCAGAAGTTTGAAGGGTTGGCATGGTCAACATTTTTTTACTTATTATTATTTTTTATTTCATCATTAACATTAATTTTTATTTTTTAAAATTGACTTTATAGTTTTTTTTATTTATTTATCGAGTTATCTTGATCTCATGACCCGAGTCATAATTTTTGTAGGTTATCATAGATCGACTCACCTTTTATTATCTATATTACATGTTTTTCACACTATCTCGAGTTCACTTAGATTTTTTTATCCCCTCTTTTTTCTTCTTATTCTAATTTCATACATCCATGAATTTTTTTCCCATTGTTTCATCTTTATTTTTTTTTATATTAAAAAACATCATTTGTTATTTATGATTAAGAAATTATAACCTCTTCCTTACTGACACGTGGGCTAATAGTTTCATGGCGTATCATGATTAACTATTTCTCTCTCTGCCACCCTAAAAAATAATAAGAAAAAAAAACCCTTGCTTTACTTTCTTCCTGTCAAATTGTACTGTTTTCTATCCTCCAAATTGCTACACTGTAATGTATTTATTTGTGAATGCAAGAAAACATATTTTTTTCTGTTTAAAGTTAGAATCCTTATGCTAAATATTATGATTCTGTTGTTATGTTCTGCTTGATATTTCCATTCTATGTGTTTTGTATGAATTTGCAAGCTGCAACTATGTGTACATAGTGTTGTAACGATCATTCTAGTATTTCTGTAGTTTAGCAATAGTACTTAGCCTATCTTGGATTTTGGATAAAGGTTTGTTTTCTTTCTTTCTTTTTCGGTTCTTTTCTGTTTTGGAAGATGGATACCTGTAGTCATGAATTCTCTCTCGCTTCTCTTTGTGTACATGAGTTGTTTTTAATGCATGAGGTGAGAATGGCTTTGAAGAGTGCCGTGAGGATTCAAGTGTTAGGAACGAATCAGATGAAGGTGCCAGAGCATGGAAGCTCATAACTAGAAATTGGTGTTTACCTAGATGAGTTCGACAGATTTTTTGAGGAATTTCATCAGATAGGATAGGTGCTCGTCCACAGAACGTAGAAATGAATGTTAGTCTGCAAAACTTAAGCGTTTATTGGCAAGCAAGTGCCATGGTTTTCATGTAATTCACCAATCTTAGAAGCGGAAAGAATCCATAAGCTTCCTTGTAATGTGGCCGGCTTCAATATTAAGCCAGGCAACCCAAGGTTGGCACATTATCATCGAGGTTCTGCTCAGAAAAATTGGATGAGCAATGTAATGTGGAGAACCTACACTATGCCTGTAAGTTTGGAGGGATCTTCGTCAACACAGCCAGAAGGTTATTCTGTGGATGAAGAAAATGCGACTGAGGATTCACCAGAAGAGCCTCTTCATCGACCATTGAGTGGTGATGAGGCGAGCTCACATTTCCATGGTTTCTTGGTACATTTGATAATCTCAGACACAGTTTTCTCTTTGCTGTAACAGCGAACAGAGACCTTCCCTTTAACTCAATGATCAATATAGTGAACCACTGAAGAACTTTCAAGGTAGGACTGATACTTGTTCTTTAATGACTTTTAACTGCTTAATACATAGGAATACAACAATTAAATTAAAAGGCGACAGATTTATATGAGAATAGCATGTGCATACTTCCTGGCATCCTTATCATATTATTGTTTATTTTTTAATAATTTATTTTGGCCTTCAAAGTTCTATTTTGAACTATTTGATGTTAATTAAAAACCAAAAACCAATTGCTTTTAATACCTAAGGTAAGTGTGGGATTAGAAGAAAAGGAATCAAAATGAAAGAAGAGTGAAATATAAATGGCGTGACAGAGATTTTGTAAAAAATATACTTGGAATCTCTATCGTAATTTATATAATTTAGAACCTTTTAAATTTAAAAATAAATTTAGAAATTTTTTTTATATTATTTTTTAATTTACAGTTAGAAAGATGAAAGAGAGGAGATGCCAGATTTCAGGGATAAAAAAAAATTGTTATTCAAGCTATTTTTTATAATAAAAATAGATTTTATTTTTATGTTTTAGGTTTCAAGTTAAAAGATAATTTTGATGGTGATGTTTTAAGAGTTTGATATTGCTTGAAAAAATATATTTAAATAAAAAAAATATAAATTTAATCTAGTTTGATTTTAAATTTTAAATTATTTTTTAAATTTTTTTGGATTGTCAGATTTATTTGTAGGTGTTTCAAAGATATTGATAAGTTTTTTTAGATTTGAATAATTTAAATGTTGAGTTTTTAAAGCCAAGGAGAAACTTAATGTTTTTCAACCCGCTACAGACTCACAGACAAAACGTCATCTAAGTTTTTTTTTTTTTTGAAAAATAAAAGTGAACAATAAGTCATTTATTCATTTTAAAAATTAAAAAATAAACTAAAATGAGGCACACGAGATTGAAGGCCTGCCCATATGCCTGTTGTTGTGGCTAAGGCGCACTAGTTATAGGCTCCCGGGCTTAAGCCTATCTTTTTTTTCTTGATTTGTTTATATATATAGGTTACATATAAGTTTAAGAGAAAAAAATTACTTTACCTATGACTCGGATAATAACACTCAAGCTATTATTATTATTATTATTTTATTTTTTAATTAATATCTATTTTTAGAATTTTTTTAAAATAATTTTTAAATTTATAATTTAATTAATTTTTTAAATTTTCTGGATAAAGATTTTTTTTAAAAAAATATTTTGTGACTTTCTCGGAGTTCCTTCTTTCTTCTGCCTCACCAATCAGATCTAACTGGCTGGTACTCCTGGATTGGCTGCTTTATTACTTTATGCCAACTAAGACATATATAAAAAAGAAAGGCATGAAAGCCTACCTCTAAAGGGTTTGTACCAGTACTTATCCAAACTTCAATTTTCCATGATGTGAACTTCTTTTATTTCGGGGTATGCTTGATCGCTTATTTCGCATCAACTGGTGATTCTTTTCACCTCAAAAGTAAAGAAGTCAAATCAGTTAATTAGTAAGTTCCGTTGCTCCGAACCAGTTCTTCTTCGACCACGAGTGAACCATAGCCTTTTCTTTTTCTGCACTTTCGTCATTAGAGTGAATCGGTTTATGAGAATTTAATGCTTAATTCGAGTGGCAGTCTTCCAGGTGAGTGTCGGCGAAGAGTGGGAAGGTGGTAATGAAATTGGCTCCAATGCTAACAAGAAAGCTGCCACTAATAAGTTGAGTGAAGTGCATCATAAAGGCGTGGTTGGCCAATAGAAGCTGTTCAAGGCATCACTATAGTTATTCGCCGATAGGTCGAGTATGGAAGTTAGGAAGAGAGGGCTTGACCCTTCTGGAGGTGCAAAGTTCATCATTCAGTGTGGTGAGGCTCTCAACAAGCGTGGCTCTTTTCTTAAGCCGGTCAGGCATGCTTGACAGCCCCATTTTCTGTCAAAACAGTAGCTTTCACACCACCAATTTTCGATCTAACCGTCCAAAATGAAGAGTAACGTGTCTAGAAGTTGCTGTCAAAATCTCAGCCTGATCCAACGGTGAACAAGCTGGAAATCAAAGAAAGAATACAGGCTGCTTTGCTGCCTCTTCTTCTCTTTTTCTCTCTATTTTCTTCTCCTCTCTTCTGTTTTTCAATTCTGCCGCTACAATACTCGAACCACATTAATTTTAATACTAAGAGATAGCCATGCTATCTCTTGAAAATTAATGTGGTGATCCCATCATCATATGGTGTGGGACCATACACAACAAATCTCCCCCTCACACACCATGTGAGGAATTCGCCATATCGGCGATCAATATGTAAGCTTGAATTTAGGAGGCTCTGACAAGCCTGCAGACAATGATAATTCTTTCTTGGACATGTACTGCCCTATCCATTATCCATCAGCGGGGCTCATTAATATTGAAAAAAACTAGAAATAATCAAATATCAACTTATCCAGATTAATTTAGTGGAATATAATTTACAATTTATAAGTTTCAATTCTTTCTCTTTTTGTGCAATAAAACAGAATCAAATAATGATCAAATATAATGCAAATAATCACAAAATCAACACCAAGAATTTAACGTGGAAAACTCGATGCGGGAAAAACCACGGGACCGTAGTCCACCTAAAAACTTCCACTATCAACAAACAATGG
>NW_011500109.1:123374-143043 GCF_000495115.2 Populus euphratica
GGTTCACAATCATTCTTCCTTAGATTCAACTAAGGGATACAACATATATATCATCAAAAACAACTTATTTTCGGATTACAACAAGATTAAAGGAGAATTATTTGAGAAAAACTCACAATTCTGACAACTCCACAAAATCAACACTAAGATTTTAACGTGAGAAACTCGATACGGGAAAAACTACGGAACCGTAATCCACCTAAAAACTTCCACTATCAACAAATAATGGGTTCACAATTGTTCTTTCTTAAATTCAACTAAAGAATACAACATATATATCATCAAGAACAACTTATTCTTGGAATACAACAAGATTAAAGGAGAATTATTTGAAAAAAAACTCACAAATACTGACAACCTCGTTTTTTATTAAAACGGCCAGTTTTCACACCACCATGCATAAGAAATTCAATCTACACAACCAAAATGCTTTGATACTACTTTGAAGAGTAATGTGTTTAGAAACTGCTGTCAAAATCTCAGTTCGATCCAACGGTGAACGAGCTGGAAATCAAAGAAAGAATACATGTTGCTCTGCTGCCTCTTTTTCTTTTTTTCTCTCTCTATTTTCTTTTCCTCTCTTCTGTTTTTCAATTATACCATTACAATACTTAAACTATATTAATTTTAATATCAAAAGATAGTCATGCTGTGTCTTAAAAATTATTGTGGTGATATCAACACCAAGATTTTAACGTGAAAAACTCGATACAGAAAAAACCACGGGACAGTAGTCATCACATGGTGTGGGACCACACACAACAATCAAAAACTGGACTTCTAAGTGATTTCCAAGCTTAGTTCAACTAGGAGCGTAGTGGTTTCAAGAGCTGAATTATCTTCCGTTTTCATTACGATGATAAAAAGCAATTCTTTAGTCTATCTTCATCGAGTGATGAGTTCTCAGGGGTTGGATGAAGCAGTGGCTGTGTTATTGCCATGATCCAATCGTTAGAATGAAGAGTAATGTATTTAGAAACTGCTGTCAAAATCTCAGTTGAATTATCTTCTGTTTTCATTACGATGATAAAAAGCAATTCTTTAGTCTATCTTCATCGAGTGATGAGTTCTCAGGGGTTGGATGAAGCAGTGGCTGGGGTGTTTGCATTTTTGCCATTGGTATTATGGCACAATGCTGTTTTCTCCTTGGTCTTTTTTGATCGGCGTAACTAGAAGCAGGAACTAGACCCATGTTCTTTAAGGCACTGTCGGCCTCTCCCTTATGAATCTACCAATCTCAATGGATCAAGAATAAGCTATCTTTTTCATTCCACGCTAACGGCCCGAAAAAAATAGATCTTCAAATCTACACGTTAATCTAAAAAAAATAAAAAATAAGCTATCTTTTTCATTCCACGCTGACGGCCCGAAAAAAATCTATTTTTAGTAGATAGAGTCTCATCTCAGGGTCAGCAATGTAACTCGATTGCTGCTCAAACAAAAACAAAGCGATAGGATCGAAACAAGATGGGGAAGCCCCTACATACTATTCTATTACTACGAGAATCAGTCTTAGTTCATAGCGATCGGAAAGAAAGAGTGGAAGACTCTCCTTCTCAGAGGTTGTCTCCCATTATGAACCTACACCCCACTCATGGAGCAATTTTTTTAGTTGTCTGCCCAGCTCGACTAGAATTGAAAGCGCTTCCTCAAGATATCACACCGCCAATTCGTCCTTTTAGTCATAAAAAGTTACTCCAGCCTATAATCTATTCCCACCCCCTGTCTCTTTGAAATATTTCTGCTATGTTCGGTGCCTCCTTCTTCACTCTAAGGGCTCTAATAATCAACCGCTAACTCAACGAAATGCTTAATACTAAGAATCTTTAGATTGGATGATCATCACTACTTTGCTTCTATCCCAGGACACATCTTACTCTCTGGTGAAAAAAGTTAGAGAGTTAGGTGAGATTTTGCCAGAGGAAGGATTGTAAGGTGGTTTTTAAAGGGTGCTGGTGATAGAAGAGAAGGAAAGAAGGGCTCCGGGAGTCCGAGTCAACGAAAAGGAGATCTTAAGTGAAAACCGAAAATCCTCTGTTTGGGGGCCTACCTTATATGAGGCAAAACAGCTAACCTGTAAGCTAGCAAGTCATAATCACCAGGGGAATGATTCCCCAAGGATAAAATAAGGTGATGGACCGTAAAGGAAGACTCAGAAGAAGGTGCCCGAGGAAGAGCTCTTACCACCGGGATTCTATTATCATAGATTGGCGCAGCAAGCTCGCTCCCCACATTTCATTCTCTGTTTTCAACCGGGTTTGAACTGATCTTGTATAAACAGTCATCTTTATAAAATAGTAAAGATCTTCTAATGCTATGCTTAAAAAAAAACGTAAGTCCAAAATCCTAAAAGTCTTTTTTTCGGATCATCTATTAAATTAAGGCAATCGGCATTGATGCCTAAAATCACGGTTTTTTATTAAAGAATGAAATCGTTTAGTCTAGGAAGGAAATTGAATACCAGGAAAGAGAAGATGCGAAGCAAGGTCTTGACGTTGGCTGATTTAAAAAGGCATCCTCGTTGCAGCAAAGCTCGTTTTTCTTAATTTAGTCAAAAACGAGACTTTCACAGGTCCGATAGGTCTTTCTACTATACTAGACTATTAGGGTGGTTCCCTTCAAATGCGTTAATTTGCCTTTTCAGACCTTCTTTGTTAATTTTTCAACAAGAGCCCTGCCCTCCCTTTGGTCGCCTTGAGCTGCTAGCGAGCATCCTCTTCTCTTTCTTTGAAGCGTGCATTGGTCACATGGATGGTTTCATTAAGGAAAGCTGCTTGAAAAGTGTTCATCTCTTCGCTCTCCTCCTCCTGCTAATGCGAATATCCCGTTCTTGGTTCCTAAAGATACGTCTCCTGCCCCTATTATGTTAGCGTCTCTCTAATCTTGGTTGGAGCTCTCACTCAGCCTGTCAGCTCAACCAGCAGCCGCTGCTGTGTTTTAGTGCATTAGTTTAGTGCCGTCGATTACTGAATTGACTGCTTTATTTTACTGCATTACCAAACTCGGATTACCTTTCCTTTCTTTCCGATGCCCGGAAGAATTGGACAAATTGAACTAAAGATTCGACATTTTCGAAGATGAGGAAGAGGAGCGTAGAAGACTCTATATGGAATGGAGAGAATCCCAACTCCTTCCGAGTCACGCTCGTACGCATCGAGTCAGCAAATAGCGAACGAAAAAAGCTTAGTGGAAGACATTGGTGGTCGCGCGAGAGGCTTCATCACTACGATTCTTCTCCGTTCAAGAAGAGCTGTTTTGCACAGACACACTACAAGGACGACGAAAACGAATTCCCCAAAAGACAGAAAATAACAAACCGGTCGGAGAATAGTGAATCCGTCGGGTGGTCATTTTCAGGTGATTCTTCCCAACTTTGAGAGTAGATTAATTTGACTAAGCAAGCAACGCTTAGCTGTGCCGTAGCATGTACATACATGGCTAGTTTCCAGAGAAACCATCCATAAGAATGCGAAACAACTATTTTTTTTTTCCAGCCCACTGTCGACTTCAACGTACAGCATCCACAATCATCGGTAGCTTCTATTTGATGTCCCCCTTTTTTTTTTTTTTTTTTTTTTTTTTTTTTTTTTTGGTGCTGGGCAAAAATATAATAGCATATTTGACCTGAGAAGTGACAGTATTATTTTGTTTTTATCTGTCTCGTGTTTGACCAATATTTTCTCCAATTTATACGTCTGGTTCTATTTCTAGTTACAGCTCTGCTTCATTTGTAATTAGAAGTGAATGTGTTGGAAATCAGTCCCGTTGCTGAATTCTCTTATGCTGTAAACTGAACGTGCCCCCCGAGGTCGTCATTGTAATATATGGTTTCTAGGTAGTTCATCTGACATGCACTCACTAGAAGCGAAACAAATTTTCATGGGTTTCCATATCTATTAGTCTATCCTTTTGAAAAGAAACGTGACTGATGTTCTATAATGTTTGACAGTTGAAGGCACTGCTGCTCGATTCTCAGAGAGAAAAGCTTTAAAAAAAAAACTAAGTGAAGCCGATCAGCGAAACCGGTTTCTGAAACGACAGGTTCGTGTACATGAAAAGTTAGGCGTGTTCTTTATGGAAGCCTGATGTAGTTTTGCATCAAAAAATCCTTTTATAGTTTGCTTGTGGCTTTGCCTGCATTCTAGTGTTTCTTCTGATGCTATTGTTTTACTGAGTTTCCATCATTTTCCTAACAAAGTTCTACTGGTATATGTGTTGCTGTAAAGCTCTGCAAGAAAAATTGAAGGAACAAACAAAGGACGTGGATACCGCACCATCCAAGGAGGTTTCCTTGTTCTGGTGTGGCATGGGAGAAGAAGGAATGCAAGAAAGCTCCTTATATTCCTTAGACGTTGTGCTGACTAATTTCGATATCAAAATGTTTTGAGTAATGTAAAAGAATTTGTTGGGGGCATAGCCTCTCTCATAAAGATTCATCTATTTTCAGAGTGTACAAGAAATGGGCACCTTTGATGGTTGGAGTCAAGGGGGAGTACTTATCTCCCGAGTATGATGGTTCTTTCACCAGCCCTGTTTAGGAATGAGATTGTGGGTGTGCTTGATTTAAAATACAGATACAAACTGTTTAATAAAATAATAATTTATTATTTATAAATCCCATAATATTTTTATGTTTGAAATAAAAGGAAAAGGAAAGCAGCTAGGTAATGAAGAACTGTTTTGCGTGGCTAAACCATGCTACACTGTTAAATAAACCATGCTACACTGTTTATATATTTATATGAATAGTGGAAACATGCTTTATTATTTTGATCGGACCAGATCCGATTTAAAATTCAAAATATTACTCTAATCTAGTATAATAAAAAAAATTACTTTTATTTTTTAATTATATTTTATTTAAAAATTAATATTTAACAGTATTTAATGACACTATATAAATTAGATGGAGAGCGCTTGAACACGTAGCATTTACAAAATTTGATCGCAATCCTAAATTATAAATAGTTTAATAAAAAATAAAAAAAATATTTTATATAAATTATTATTTATTTCATGATGTAATAGCAATAGTTAAATCTACAATATTTAAATTAAAAATTATTAATTTTAATATATATTTTTTAAAATTATTTTATAACCTTAATTTCAAAAACATTCTTAATCAAACATATTAAATAATTTTTTTAATTTTAATTTCAATCATAATTTTAACCAAATATATATAAATATAAACTTAACTTTAACTAAAAATATTTTTTATAAAATATTTTTTTAAAATTATAATTATAAAAATTACTGTAATATCAAATATAGCAGCAACATCAACGCTTTTGGAGGATGGAGGGTGGCAATCAACCATGCTTTCGCTTACTATTAACTATGCTTCCACTTACTATTAACTATGCTTCCTTTTCTTTTCATTTTTAATTACAATTAATCTCATAATAATGACATTAAAAAAATGCAAAGTCTTGCGTAAGAAGTAATATTCCCGATGGATGCCAAGGTTACTAATTAATCTTGCAACGCAGCACCGTGGCCACACAAATTAAATAAAGCTTGCCGGACATGGCATGAATGGCCTAGGATAGCTTACATTTGCCCACCTCTCCTAGTTAGTTACTGTTAATAGATTACATTATCTACTAATTAGCATAATAATTCCCAATTAATTAGAGCAACTTGTTGTCATCTTGTAGTTAGCACGACTCAAGGAAAAATATAAAAATGAACTCAATCTGTACTAAAAGGAAAATCCCAAATGTCCACTTGTGTTGTAATAGTTATCAAGGGAAGAATTAACTAAATTGTGAAAAGAACGAAAGAGAAATTAAGAACACAAAAATTAGTAGTGCTGGTGACTAAACAAGAGCACAAATCGGTCTACTTCTTTCGTAGGAAAGTTAGGAAATGCAATGTTTGATTGCTATCTAAAACATGAAAGATTTATTTAATGTTTTTGCATCTTTTTTATTATTATTTTAGGACACTCACCGAAACCAAATGTATATAGTCTGCTAAAGGCCACAAAAACAGATTCACGTAAACCAGCAAGAGCAAATAAAACAACACTCTTGTCTCTATATAAATAAACCCTACACTTCTTATGCTTATATGCTTCTTCTAAACGAAAACCGCAGTACGTATATCTCCCTGTCCTCTTCATTTTTCATTCCTTTTTGGATGGTTGAAACAAGATCTATAACCTTTTTGATGCACTTTCTCTCTGCTCTTTCTTCTCAGAGAGGTTTTGCTCGTTCTCTTCACGGGCTTATCTTCCACTTTGGCTCTGGCAAACAAGCCTGGTGCTATCGTTGCCTTGGCCTTGATCCCTAAAGAAAACCTCACAAGATTAGTAGTTTTATCTTCTTCTTTTTTAATTGAAACCCTCAGCTTCTTTTTTCTTTTTACTTTGAGCTATATATCTTGCTTTTTCATCAAGAAAGGCTACAAAAATGGAAAAGATGAAGAGAAATGTGAGCGAGAAAATGATGTTAAAAAAGCAGATAAAGAATAAGAAAGGTGATGACAAAAAGAATAGGTTCTTGGTAAGTGTCAATTTTCTTGGGAGTGCAGGGCCTATAAGGTTTGTGGTTAACGGGGATGATCTTGTTTCTGGGGTCATTGACACTGCTTTGAAGACGTATGCCCGTGGAGGCCGGCTTCCAGTTCTTGGCTTTGATGTCAATAAATTCCTTCTCTACTGTGCTAATCCAGCCTCAGATGGTATTTTCACTTACCCTTTCTTGAAAATTTCACGGTTGTTTTTTATTTTTATTTTTTGCCTTGAATTCTTTCCTTTTTTTTTCTCTTTATTTGATATTAATATTGATCATTGCTTCTCATCTATAAAGGTGATAATTTAATTATAGTTGTGAAAACTAATCTAGGATTAGGATTGATAAGAAAAAAATGATAATACTGGGATTAATTTGTATTGTGATATAGGATAAACAGAGTTTCATGTCTAAACTAAAAACAAACCCGATTTGAGTTAGATTTCAAGTCTAAATTACTCGATTTAATCTATCAGATCTCATTTGGTTTAACTTGTTCAAACAAACCCGATTTGAGTTAGATTTCAAGTCTAAATTACTCGATTTAATCTATCAGATCTCATTGGGTTTAACTTGTTCAATTCCATGAACTGTTTTTTTCCCCAAAGATTTTAATATATACTTCAGTAGTTATGTTAAATAAACTAATTGGTAGATCGGGTAAAATAATTTTCGTTCTTTTTTTTTATTTTGTCATGTAGCGTTGAATCCACGGGAGCCAATAGGTTCCCAAGAGGGAAGGAATTTTCTGCTGTGCAAGAAACAGCTGCAACCACAAATGACAGAATTGAGATCAGACATCGTCGCTAAAAAACCATCTGGGTGGAAGGCATTGATGACTGCATTTCTTCCCATATGGGGATTGGTTGGTACTTGAAAATGTCAATTATACAATAATTAAATATCAGTATCCAGCATGCTTAATGATGTCTCTGATTATGAGTGTGGTCGGGTACTGTGAGTTCTACCTCACAAGTCTCTACTATTTCGATGCTTTTCTGGAGCATATACTAGAGACAATATTAATAGGTTGTAAAAATGAGAGCATATATATGTTCTCTATGTATAAATAAAATAATGTACGTTTTCATTATTTGCAAACGAATGGCACTTTGGCATCATGCTAGTTCTTGTAATCTAATCTTCGCTCTTGAATTTTGATTATTGGTATCTTAGTGATCCTTTTTATATTTTTATTGTTTTGAACGAGACAGCTAGGAAAATATTTAAATAGATTCCATAGATGATGACAAAAGAGGAAAAAAATTATAATTTTATTAAAAACATATTTTGTTTTTGTATTTCAAAAATATTTTTAAAAAATTAAATTTTATTTTAATTTTTTAGAGTTTTTAAATTATTTTGATTTATTGAAGTTAAAAATAAAATTTTAAAAATAAAAAAATTATTTTAATAATTTTTTAAATAAAATATATTTTAAAAAACAATCGTTACTATCATATCAAACGGGTTCTAAATCACAAGCTCAAGGTCCAAAGTTGTATTTGACGGAAAATTCTTAAGAATAATAACTTATACTTCTACCCACTTAAAAAAAATAAATAAATAATAAATTGAATTCAAATATTCAAAAGATGTCTGGGGAGAAATAAAATTCAATTTATTTTATGTTTTTATATTACTCCCATTACCGTTATGTTATTTCTTTAAAGATTTTTCAATAAAAAAGACGTGTAGATAAGTAATTATAGAAATATAATTTTCACATTAAATTTCTTCTCTTAAATCAAATGGGTTGGTCTCTAATTTATTTTGTATTATTTTAAAAGATTGAAGTTCAATTATTAACACTAAAAATTCTTCACGAATGATTAAACAAATATTTTTTTTAGTTTTAAATTTTTATTTTTATTTTTTTTGGTTTTCTTCTCGTATCTCTAGGTTGAGTATTGTTACTATTCTTGGAGCACTCTAAAATTTATTTAATCATAAGAAAATAAAATGCAAGATGCAGTTACTAGAGCTTTTTAATTAGCATAAAGGATTGTGCAGTTAATTTAAATAAAATTAATATACAAAGAATGGCATGGTTGTAGGAGAAGAACCTAGCTATAGTAGTAGAAGAACCTAGCTACTTTAACATTCGTAATTGGTTGACAGTTTCAAATTTTTACCGGGTGCAGGTAATTAAGGACCTGAGTAAAATATCAAGGATTTGGTGTAGTGGGCGTGGTGCAGATAAATAAATTGCTTTAACCTCTCAATCCCCAGGAAAATGTCACGCAAAGTAAGTCTGGGACCGAAAGTCATCGGCATGATCTCTTTTTTATTAATTTGTTTTTTGTAATATAAGCATGATCTTATTGATTTAGAAATCATTTACAGATAAATAAATTTAAAATATGATTTAGAAATCTCCCATCCACGTAACTCAAACTCTTTATTTACTTCTTTTTTTTAAAAAAAAAAACCCTTCTCAATTTGGTTATTATATAATATGAAATGGGTAGATTATTAACCAACCTGAATAGTTAGGATTTTTTTTTGTGGTTACTTTATAAAATAGATTTTGAATAAGGTATAAATATTATGAAATTCAATTTGAAATTTAATCTAAACCTAACTTGATATATTGAATAATAAATACTTGATAGAATAGAAACTTTGATATATTGATATTCATTATCATCCTTAAATATAGGAATTGGGAAATAATGGAACAAGTTGTGGAGGCAAGGGATTAATGTCTCTGAAGGCCTCGAGGAGCAGTCTCCCGAGGAAAGGCACATTCGGGCGAAGCTAAAATAGAAGTTCACGAAACCTTACAAGAAGGTCATCGGTATGCAGACTTCGGCACCGTATTAGCGACACCTTATCTAATTTCGTTGTCTTTTCTGGTTGACATTGAGTAGAAGTTAGTACATATGATTATAGTTTTCTGCCCGACTCAAAAATGTTTTTTTTTTTTTTGAATTATTAGATTGTTAAAGTTAATCTGTAAATTATTGGGTAAATCATTTATGAGGCCAAAAAAATTAGATGTGAAGCTACCAAGTTAATCAACTTTAATCAAGTTAATTTTTTTAAATTATTGGGAAAATTAAAAATTATTATTATTATTAAATTTTAAAAATATATATTATAACTATTGAAAAAAACCATAAATTTAATATAAAAAATTTAAAACTATAAGAAGATGGATTATACAATTTTAATATTATAATTGATATTATAAATATTATTTTTATTATTATTATTAGTTATTTGAATTTTGCAGGACAACCAGACTTAAGTTACTGAATCTAAAAGAGGTTGTTATATTTAAAAAATATGAATCTTATTGTTATTATTAATTAAATTTTTTATTTCATTATATTTATCAGATCCAAGATATTTAAGAAACAAACCTAAGTAATTATCTAAAATGGATCTGATTGAAAATTACTAGAAAATAAAGCCTAATAAAAACAATTGCGACAGTGACGCATGAAGGAAGGTATTCAAATCCTCGGACCTTGTTATCCAAAGCCAGCCGTCCCTCCTTGCCCGGCAACGTAAGTGCTTGGTCGGTGGGGGTATTATATAAGATTCTACAATATAATTTATATAATTATATAACAAATTTGACGAGGAACCTATTCATGAGACGCACGCACTCTTGGTAGAAGAAATTATGGTGATAATATTTGAGGTGTTGTGTGTTCTAAGAATCTGTTTAACTATGCGTAAGAGTTTGTGTATTTTTGAAAACACACTAAATAAACGTTCGGTTAAGAAAAAAAACTACTTATTATACATGAATCCCGTAATAAATTATATGCAAAACATAGAATGATAAAAAATAGAAAATTACTGTTTTCTTGTGCAGCTAAAAATTTCAACAATATTTATACTATTCACTTAATAGCCTAGCATAAATAAATAGTGAATGCATGCGTCAACTGTTTAAAGAATAGTAGAGTAGTGGACAGTAGAGCATAGCTCCACTATTCCGGTCAGATCAAGTTCGATTCAATACGTAAAATATATTTAATTAAATCTGATCTACTAAAATAAAAGTATTTTTTTACTTTTAATTGTGTTTTATTCGTTTGATAATATAGTATTTACAGAATTTAATCACAATTCTAATTTGTTCTTAATTATATTTTATAAGTTATGTTATTGTGTGTTAAAGAAACCAAAAATATTATCAAATATATTTTATATACGATGGAATTATAGATAGTTCAATGGAATAATAAAAAAAATATTTTATATAAAATATGATTCATTTCATGATGTAATAACAATAGTTAAATCTACAATATTTAAATTTAAAACTATCAATATTAATATATATATTTTTTAAATTATTTTATAACTTCAATTTCAAAAACATTTTTAATCAAACATATTAAACTATTTTTTTTTTCAATCTCAATTTTAACTATAATTTTAACCAAATATCTATTTTTTCAAATCAACCTCAATTAAAAATATTTTTTATAAAATATTTTTTTTCAAATCACAACTACAATACCAAATACACTTTAAATAATAATTATTTGTCGCTGCCTCAGCTAAGGCAACCACCAAACATCTGCCATAGTTTGCGGTGTTTTCATAACTCATTCATATCCATATTTAAATTGATATATTCATAAAAAAGTATCCCTTTTGCTATTTAATTGTCACGGCTAAGGCATATTTGGATGCTTGATGTATTAATATTATGCTTTTTTTGGAACCTATTGTATAAGGTGCTTCACGTTAGGGTTAATTAGGGTCAGTTCAGGATTATTGAACTATTCGTAAGGAAATTGGGGCCCCATGGAGGTGCAACTGCTTTGATCAAAGTGATTAAACCCAAGCTGTTTCATGATCTGGTCTAAGTTACTGGTCAAGAATTGAACAGCTTAACTTAGATAAAGTAAAATAATATATTTTTATTTAAAAAAATTAAAACAATATTTTAATGGGAAAAAAAATAAGTTAAATTGAGTTTTATTAAAATTAATTAGATTATATTAAATCAACTCTGAGTTGATTTTGTATTTTAAACCAGCTAGGATTCGAGGCCAAGTCTATTAGATTAACTTTTCAAATTCAGTGTAACTGTAGATTTGACGATAGAGTTGTATTGTGTCCATTATAAACTAAGCTTAATAATTGTGAATTTAAGTATAGACCTATATCGTGTTCAATATAAATAAAATTAAAATATGTGGTGTTTTTTACTATTCAGAAAAATATTGTTCACTCTTATATTTTATTGTGGATTAAAATAGTAAAATTTTTAAATTTTTTTAATTTGATCCTCAAATTTTTTTTACATAATCGAACTATTTTAAGACCAAATTAAAACTCATTTGTATTTTTTTTTTTGTTGAAAGGGAAGGTTGAATTAAAAGAAAGGGGAATGAAGTGAAAAAAGCACCTATAGTAATATAGGTGGTAGATTGAGAATTTCTATCAAAAATTCTTTTGAATCCCCTATTTTTTATCTACTAGGTGATTAGGCCCTAAAACTTTACAAAATTTAATTTGATATCAAATTTCATTTTATTTATTTTTCAATTCTTTTTTGGTTGGACGAGAGAGAAAAAATCGCTAAATTCCAATTTAAAAAGAGAAATTGTCAATTGGTGAGGGCCCGACCACCAAAACACCTAAAAAATAGGTGTTTTTTTTACTTTTTATTTCAAATAGTTCTATATGATAAGGGGAGTTAAGATTATGTGTTTTTTTTACCTTGAAAACACCTAAAAATTATATCTAAGCTTGAGAATTTTTTTTTTGATTTGGGTGGATTTTAGGAGGGTTTTTTCATGTTTTTTGTGACCATGGATTAGTTTAACAAGGTCTCTAAAATGTTTCTTTAAGTGTTTTGGCTAAAAAAAAATTAAAAATAAGCTTTTAGATAAAAAAAATAAAGGAACATGTTTCTTTTACCACTATAGTGGCTATATTCAAAGAATAAACAAAAGACATGTTGTTGTTGACATAGACAATGCATCAAGTTTTTTTTTTTTGATGCATGAGGCGGATGACACATCATCCTCCCCATTAAAAAAAAAAAAAAAAAAGGAGCCGAAAAGGGAGAAAAGCTCTTGATTGGGTCATGTGTTAGGCCTAGCCTCTGAGGCCTAGCAACATCTGCCCTAAGTTTTTAATAATATTAAGTGTGTTTAGTTTTTAAAAAGATAGTTATAATTCATTTGTGATATTTTTTTTAATTTTATATAGATTGTATTTGTTTTTTAATATTGATTTTTTATAAGATTTTTTATATATGCAACCTTGTATTTTTTTAATTCAATAAATTTTATGTGTGTGTCATTTTCTATTATAAATTTATTTTGATTGAGAAATTTATTAAAAACAACAAGGTAAATTACCAGTATTGTAATATTAAATATTTTAATCTTTATTAGTTGTTTAATTTTTCACAACATCTCAGTATTGGATTATTATTTTATTTTAAAATCATATATTTTTTAATCATATAATTAAATAATAAATGATTCCCAAGTATTGGAAAAAATAGTTTTTTACTAGTCCAGTACTATTTATTGTCCAGCGATCACTGTTTATTAATCCAGCCCAAAATCCTAGGGGATCAAATATATATTTTTCTCTTAATTTATGTTTATTTGAGATTTTGGGAACGTCGGCAAAGAGGTTTAATTACTATTTCCTTTCCAGTTATATATATGGTTATCAGTAGGTTTTTCAGTATTCAGGATTTGGCGTCGCTAGAAAGAGAATAGCAAGTGTCAGCTACATTTCAAAAGACGCAACGTAAATCCATGACGATTAGAATCTTCGTCATCTTTGCCATCACTTATTAGTGACACAAATAGTTCACTAGCCAGTTACGAGAGAAAAATGTATTTTTTATAGCAACAAATTAAAGATATATTATTAAAAAAAAAAAACTAAAAGAGATTAGGAAATTACTGTAGCTTGTGAAAGAGAATGTCGTGGATTCACACGTTTTTTTTTTTTTCGGGTGCTTATTTTTTCTATTTCGGTGATTGATTTTTTATTTTTATTTTAAGAGTTTTGTTATTTGTTTCTATTAGCTCGGTATTGAATGCTTACAGTGTTGAGAAATGAAACCAATTCTTGGAGAAAAATAAATAAAATTAAAAAAATTAAATTGAATTAAAACAATTAAAGTTATGTAACTGAATTTGAATATTGAGCTCTATTTTCTTGCAAACATTAGGAACTGAATTTCATGATTATGAGAGAGATTTAATTTTTTTTATTAATTTAATCATTTCATATTATTTTATTTTAGATTAAACTTGATCATTTCCCCCCCTAAATATGAGGATCCCACATTGTTGAGAAAAAATTATGACACGCATTTTCAGTTTTACAAAATAAAATGCAATTATATTAATTTAAAATAATTAAGGCTTGATAGATCAACATTTTTTAAAAAAAATTCATGAACTTAAAAAAAAAAAGACAAATTTTTTAACATAAGCAACATCCACGCTAGCATGTGGAAAGAGGTTGTCGTGCTCTGGCAATGCGTGCAGATTTTTCTAGTGTCTCCACATCGTTTTCTATTATTGTGTTAGAACCATTCAATGAGATCCATACAAAGATAAAACACATGTTCATGAAAGAGTAATAGTAAGTCTCTAGTAATTTTTTATTTCTTTTTCTTCTTCTTTTATCTCCTCTCCTCGGAATTAGCATTAGTTTGCCAAACTTGAAAGTTTCTTGTCATTTTGTTTTAATTAAACCTGGTCTTTATTAAAAATAAATTGATTGTTTTATTCCTCAACACTTCATGGTCTTTATTTTTTTAAAATTGATTGTTTTATTCCTCAACACTTCATTTTATTTAAATTTTATATTTTATTTAATTTTTATTTATTTGGTTGCTATTTATTTTGTTTTGGGGTCTTTTTTTTAATTGAATTGTTTTTTCAATTTCATCTCTCAATATTTTACTATATTTTATTTTTATATCAAATTTAATTCTTATTTTTTAATTATATTTTTTTATATTTTAGATCCTTTTTTGCTTGATTTTTATTTCAATTCCATTCTTCAATATTTAATTAATTAAAAATTTAACTTTAATAATTTTTTTTTATTTGCCTTATATGATATAGTCTTGCCTCGTAGCACGAGTCACTGATTTGAAAAATAAACATGAGGTGACTTGGTTTTTTTCTTAGTTCTTTTTTAAATAGATATTTTTTTTAATTTTATAATTTAACATTAATTGATTAGATATTGGGCTTTATGATGTTTTTTATTTTTCTCTCTATGAGATTATCTTAGTATTATGTCTTATATCGCTGGCTTGATAAATTAATCTAAATTGATTTAAGTTATTTTTTTAATTAATTTTTTTAAATGATTCATTTCTATTTTTGCCTTTTAATAGTGTTTGTTCGAGGACTGAGCTATATAATTTTATTTAATTTACTTTATTATAATCTCACAATTGAATAGCAGATTTGGACTTTTGTTTATAATTATACTTATAAATTAAACACTATAGCACGATATCATCAAACAATTGAGTGATTTTAAGGGTTATTTAAGAATGTGGTAATAATTATTTTCTAAAATATTTTTTTTCAAAAATATATGAAAATAATATTTTATTATTTTTTTCAGAAGTTTTTTATATATCATCAAATTAAAAAAAAAAATAATCTAAAATAAAATCTAAAATAAAAAAAATGCTGTTTGGAATCATAAAAAAAAAACATGCCATTTCATTTTCAAATAATTTAATATGTTTAATTTTATTGTACAACGGCACACAACATAGCTGGAGCTAAACAAGCTCCTAGTACTAGTAGAGAAGTAGCATTTTGTGAGGTCTTGAGACCAATTCCCACCTCTAATCCGAAATTCACTGTCTTTTTCTTTGTTGAATCCTAATTTATTAAGTAAAATAAATCCTTTTCAGTTTTGCTGAAGCACAGCCGGGGGCTTCAATCTTATACGCAGAGGCTGGATTTAGAGTTGAATCTTAATTAATAGCAACAAAATTCTTCAAGTGTATACCTCCTCTTTGATTAAAAAAGTTCGAGGGACTAACGAAGGGAAGCATATTATATAGATTTTTTAGTGTAAGATAGTATATAGTTTTATGAACATATATATTCGATATTTTTTTCCATGAATAATAGTAAATACGTGCACGAATATGACTTATGGAAAAAGGCACATGTCACCCACTTATGACTCTCAGGACACTCAAGCGATAAGGGACAAATTGTTTTATGTTCTCTTTCTTTTTTTTCTTTGTTTTTTTCAATAATAAACACACATGTGTAAAAAAGTTAGAAAATAATTTACTACCAACTTCCAAGTTATTCCTAACTTAAAAAATAAGGCATAGTTATCAATATTATAAGTGTTATGAATCTTGGTTTGGTCTAGTTATCAATTTATTAACTTGTTAATTCAAAATGTAATTTAGATTGTATTCTAAATTAAATTAATTAGGAGTTAATTCAATTCATGTGATAAGTTAATTTATAATTCAATCAATTTTGTAAAAAAATAATTTTATTTTAATTTTTAAAAATAATAATATAGAAACAAACAACGCCATTTTAAATTGAAAATGATCAATCATGATTAATATGTCCATCTCATAACCTAACCCAAGTCCTAGTTCATGTAACAAGCCGGGGTTAAATAACTTTGATTATGACTCTTCATTGTTTCCATACAAGCTTCGGATTTTAATGATAACAGCTCACCAAGCTATTAATTGTGTAATATAGCTAGTGCGCGATCAAATAGTTGCAATTGTCATAACCAACCACCTTTACCATTGTTTTTTTTTCTTTTTTAATTACATACAGATTCCTTACACGACATGGCATGTTTGATTTCTTATTATTATTGTTAATGATTACCAGCTTTAGCGAGAGTTATATATATAAAAAATTAAATTAAAATAATATATATATATATATATCATTTTAATTTAAAAAACGTGAATATAACTAACATGCTATAATCAAAGAAACTGAACTAGATAATTAGTCCAATTTAAGATAATATGGGTCTAATAAATATGCTAGATCTCAAACACTAGAACTTGACAACTAGTTAAGTTTAAGAAAATTTAGGTTTGACAATCAATCAAGTTTAAGATAACATGGATCTAACAAACATGTAAAATTCAAAAAACTTGAAATTAATAGTTAACCAAGTCCAAGATAATATAAGTTTAGTAAACCTGCTAGATCCAAAAAACTTTAACGTTATCAAGTTTTAAGATTTTATGTATCATCCTGGACGATTCTCTACAATATAAGTATTAATAACGTGATAAATTGTTATGTCTCTTCATCTCGAATAATCATTCATATTATGATAATAATTTTTCTATATATACTTATAGGTGTATACAAGATCTCTTAAGGGATCTATCATACTTACTATCTTATATAAGAGATATATTTTTTTTTAATGTCGTCGAAAGCAAAGAACTTTTCAATCTTTATCTTTTTTAAAAATAAAAAGATTTAAAAGGTATAACTACCCCTTGAATTATCAAATTAAAAGGTTCATAACTTTTCATTTCGTCGAAAGTAAAAAAACTTTTCAATCTTATCTTTTTTAAAAATAAAAAGATTTAAAAGGTATAACTACCCCTTGAATTATCAAATTAAAAGGTTCATAACTTTTCATTTATTAAAATAAAAGATACATAGATTTTATAGCATTAATCAACTTAAAATTCAACAACAAATATTTTTGTTTCTTGAGTTTAAGATTGTTTTAAATTATTTTATATCTTTCTTATAAATATATTAATTTTATTATTAAAGTATCTTTAATTCCTTCCATTGAGACTCCTGAAATTTAACCATTTGAATATATTAATTAATATATTAATTAATTAATATCTCAAACATTAAATAACTATAACTTTTTTTATTACATATCTTAATTTAAAACATCATTTTTTTAAAAAAAGTAATCCCATGTTTTAATCAAAAGTGGGCAATCTTCGCAAAGATTGGTGAAAAGTGTTCTCCTCAACAATCGAGAAAAAAGGAAGATTTTACAAGATGTTGAAAAGCCTTAGCACTCATGTGTGGAGGTGTAAAGTTAGTCTCATGCAATGAGGGTCCCTTGTGTTGCTCTAAAGAGGTGGAGTAGTGCTTGTTGGTGGAGGTTGTCAAGATCACACATGGAGCCTCCGGTCAATATCGAACTCCCAACACCGTGAAATTGTTGGCTCATCTTATTTCAATGAGATATTGACCCAAGAGCCATTTAAATAGAATTATACTTAGATATGAAGTTTAAATTGGCTCATGCTAGCACTACTTCACTGTAATTAATTATGATGTGAAAGGCTTCAGCCACCATCTTTGGTTGACTTGGCTTCTTCTTAATGGTGCGAGAAATCAACCACCTATTAAGACACAGATTGGTCTGAAATGATCTTTTTTACTGAATAAATAAAAACATGTTTAATTGGCAAGTCAAATGGTTTAAATGGGCTTTTTTTTTTAGCTTTAAAGCTCATCAATTTTTTCTAATTAATATTGATTTGTGTTTTTTTATATATATTTTTTAGTTAATTAATCCCTTTCATTTGTGGTTTCCTGCACTTGTGATCAATAAATTGGCTAAAAACATTGACAATTGCAAAATTTAAGGTCTATCAATAATTCAGAGTGTATTTTCCTGTCTGTACTACACATTATCTAAAGTAAATGCTTGCCAGGTCAAGGCTCACATTAATTTCTGCATTTATAAAAAATGCCACCTGGCATTTTTTATAGCATTAATTAGCTATTTAAATAATTGTAAATACCAAATAAAAAATTAAGAGCAGAAATGGTGGGATGAAGTCATATCATATTGTAATACGCAGGCACCGTCTAGAAAGGGAATATATATATATTTTTATTTTTGATATGTGATTGGCTGTCGTAAAACCTTGCATTGATAATACAGAAAATTTATGCTCGCTGCCAGGATAGACGTTAGAGATTATAGGTTCTAAAAACTAATTTCTTATCAAATGTTTGGTGTTCAATATGTTTTATGTATTTAAGTTCTTTGTTTCCCGTAATTAACTCAATTGATTGTATTGTTAACTTAAACGTAGTTGTTAAATCTTACTCAAAAAATGTCTATATTATTGAGTTATCGAGTTAATTCATAGATGACCAGATTAACCACAAAAATGTCTATATTATTGAGTTAATTCATAGATGACCAGATTAACCATCTAGATAAATAATATATACTATATTAAAAATGATTTAGCATAATAAATTTAAGCTAGCTTACTTACAACACATTTTTTTACCTTAATTTTAATTTTTAATTAATTCAAAAAATAAATAACAGTTTAAAGATTTAAAAGTTTAAATAAAAAAATATAATTCAAATATCCAAATTACAAATCAAATTTAAAGTCTCAAACATCCAAATGACAACTATTATAATTCATAATTAAAAAAACACAAGTTCCCTCTTTTTAATAATATAATTTGGTTTTAATAAATACATTAAGTTATTAGATAACTAAATGAATTTTGCTAGGTCAAAATCTTAATCATTTCAACTAGTAACTAAATTTATATCAAGCTTTATAACTCGTTTTTCATATCAATTATTTAGGTCGAATCATGTTTTATAACTATAATCTCTACTTCATGTTGTGCTCTAATTGTTGTCCTTTATAAATGAATTACGTACAAAATATGATATTGAATTAAGTTTTTGATACATGCATTCATTCTATTTTTTTCTTATTTATTTAGAGATGTTTTGAATTTTAAGTTACACAATTAAAAAAACCCTTCCCGTTATATACGTATATGTTATTCAAAAAATAAAATCTCGATCATGCCAAATGTGTAAGCCCGTAGAAGAAAAAGACCGAAAACAAAAGGAAGAAAATGAATGAATGAATTTAGTTAATTCAAAAGGAGGCCATTAGTGAGGCACAAAATTCTTAACTTGAAGTGTAACGATAAACATAACAAAAAAAAAAGAACTAAGTTTATAATGATAAGAGTGTTAGGTTGGTTGTCATTAATGTGCAACAACCATTAACTGTTGTAGCTGGAGTTGCACCAACCATGTGCACCCATCCAAGATGTCAAACAGGAACAAGCTCGGTAATGGCATTGTAATACTTAGAGTATGAAGACAGATATGGATCAACCTTTTATGGG
>NW_011500109.1:143343-143459 GCF_000495115.2 Populus euphratica
TAGGTTGGTTGCCATTAATGTGCAACAACCATTGACTGTTGTAGCTGGAGTTGTACCAACCATGTGCACCCATCCAAGATGTCAAAGGTTGGCAGCCACCATTGTTGAAGAAAAGC
>NW_011500109.1:144043-233905 GCF_000495115.2 Populus euphratica
ATTTGAGGTTCCTTGAGGGAATTTTTGAGTAAATAAAAAATTGAGGTTAGATTGTGTAACAAGAGGTGAAAAAATATGATGGTGTTAAAAAATATTTGAAGAAAAAGATGGGTACCAAGGCCTTAAAACCTTTAGCCAAACAAGAAAATGAAGGGGTAAAACTTTTTACAATTTGATTATTTATGTGCATGTTAAAAGGGCATGTGTTTATGATCAATTAAAAAATTATTGTTAGCTGGAATCTAAATATCTAAAGAAATTTATATGATACATGCTTTTGTGAATTTAATTATGTGTTTGAAATCTTATGAATGATTATTGTTGTGGAAATGACATGTTTTGTATGAAATTATGATTAAAAAAAATAGTAAAAGAAATGCATGAAAATATTTGATTGTGTATAAAAACTATAAATTAAAAATTTGGATAATATTACAAGATAACTTGTGGCCAGACATTTAGCTAGTTAAGGATAATATTTAGGATGTTGTTCTTCATGAAAGTTGTAGATAAAGGTGTTAATCTTCAAACACGATTGAATTTGTCCAAATAAAAATTATAAAACTCTAGATATAGATAAAAATTCAAAAATATATCAGACTGAAAGCTACCTAACAGAATTATCATCGAACTTTAAACTAAAATATAGATGATCAAATGATAACATTTGAGGTGGATGTCTTCGTACAAAATGTGGTTAATGATGTTAGATTTACATGGAATAAAATAAAATTCTAAGTATAAATAAAACACTAGAGAAAGGTCAAGTTGTATGTTATATAGAAGATTTATATTTCATTGTATTTGGACAAGTTTAGGCGTGTAAATAGTATAATTAAATTTAACTTTCTTCACCAAAGTTTTTTATTTGTGTCTTATCTTGTTAAAAAAATAAATCCTATTTAAAATTGAGTTCTATAATTTTGATAAGGAATAAATACTAAACAAAATCCTAATTCCTTGTTATGAATTGGTAAACATAATAAGTCTAAATATGAAATTTTAAAAAATATTTTTCATACAAAAAATTATGTGATTTGTAGATAATGTACTAACAAAAAGTATTTTGTCTAGTTCAAAAAGACACCAAGGGTATGATCCTTTATAGATGAGCTCACTCGACTAAAAAGAAGCAATAATCAAAGTTTTACCTATAATTTTGTAATGACAATTAAATTTTTGGTTGTAACTAGAAATGTTATGCATGAAATGAATTAAGATGAATTGTAAGTAATTGTAAGAAATAACGATGTGATTTGAGTTGTTTTTGTTAATGTGAAAGCTAATGTTATGATTGTTTTTGAAGTTTTTTTATGGCATGTGTCGATAATATAATCATGTTTTGTGTTGAACATTATTTTAAATTTTTTTAAGAGAAATAAAAGGTACAAGTTTATTACTCTTTTCGTTTTTATTTATAATTAAATTATTTGGGATGAACATGGTATAATTATTGAATGATGTATAATAAAATGAATGATGAAAGAATAGATATTGTCTACTCGTGATTGTAATGATATAAAATAAGATCCAAGACAAATATATATATATATATATATATATATATATATATATATATATATATATATATATATATATATATATATATATATATATATATATATATATATATATATATATATAAAGTCTCATATTCGAAGAAAATGTGTATAACTGTTATAAAATTTATTGTTTTATAAATATACATTGTCTCGGGGCTAGGTACCCTAAAATTTTGGACGAGCGCCGTGCTCCCCTACCTTCTTTTTTTTTTTTTGTTTCATCCTTCTTTATATTAACAATTTTGATATATATATATATTAGCCGCATGTATTTTCTTTATGTTGGTCACCGAAAGTGCATGGTCCCATAGTCTCTTGTTCCTGTAGCTTCCCCAACTAATAATAAATTCTAACTATGCCCCTGTTAACAGGCTTTTGCATGAATAAAAAAGAAAGCGATCTATATATATATATATGTGGTTGATTTTAAGGGTCTACGGATGGTGATATCCACCCAAGAAGTCAAGTGCCTATCTCACTTGTTTTTGGTTTGACCACTTTTTATCTAATAAAAAGAAATAGGGCAATTATAGAGTAGAGTACCAAGCTATTAATAAAAAGAAATAAGCAAAATGAAAATGAAGATTTCAAGAAAATCTTGGTTTATTTTCTAGTTTTTTTTTTAACATATATCAATATAATAAAGTCTTTTCAGAATTAAACTAGATGGTTAAAAAGAAAACGGAAAAGATGCAAGGATGCTCTTAACCCATCCCTTTATCCAAAAAGGAAAAGAAAAAATCAATCTCGACTCAATTTTCAACCAAAGGAGTAAGATGAAAGCTATCCCTCCCCCCCCCATCCCTCCATGAGCCATCCTCCGAGGAGCTCCTCGATTTCTAGGGTCAAATAGCCGTTTATAGACCGAGGAATTTTATATCCTTTCTTCATATCGCTTTCACATAATAATGAAGGTGAAAAAAAAAATTACATGTCCCAAATTGTACGTAGAAAATAAGTCAAAAAACTTGGCTATCTTTTATGGAACTAAATGTGGAATTTTACTTTTATTTTATTATGACTGAGAATGTCTTCGAATCCTTTTCTTGCCTCCATTCTTTGTTTCTGTAAGTATAGTCGAGCTAAATGTTTGAACTCCATGAAAAAACTCAATCGTTTCTGTAAGTATAGTCGAGCTAAATTCCTTAAGAGGGGGCAGAAAAATGTTTGAACTCCATGAAAAAACTCAAAGAATCAAGGGTTAGATTTAGATTTTCAAAATTTAAAATTAAAAATAAAGCATATATTGAGTAAACCTGAGGTTGTAATTGGCTTTCTCGTAGAGATATATAGAAAACAGCTATGAATGTTATGAATTTGGTACCGAATTCTTTTTACCTATCTGGAAAATTATTCATTTTTTTCGGAATGTGATTCTCGACAATTGATTAGACTAAATAGATATCTCGTCGTAGATGGCTTGCCAATCTATCGTTAATCCAAAAATTTCTGCCATCTTTAGATTAAATTGATGCCGTCCTTTCTATGTATTTTCAAGGGTTGGCTCGTACGATTTATATCCCTAAGTATATGATATATCTGATTAATTTTATTTACGAATATATTCTAAGTCTCGGATGTAATATAAATGTGATTGGAGTCTCTTTGTATGACGAATGTGATTAATTATTCTTGAAACTTTACTCTGTGTATCTATTTTTCTGTTTAAAAAATATTTTTAAAATATTTTGAAAATTTTATTTTAGTTTGTTTTGATGCACTAATTTTATAAATAAAAAATATTATTTTAATATATTTTTAAATAAAGATAACTTTAAAAAATAATTAATACAATAATCTTAAATACCATTTTGATTTTCTAATAAAAATAATAAGAATTTGACATGAAACGACCGTTTCTCCTGCATGTTACATGGGCAATAGTCTTCTTATGCACCTATTTTAATTATAAAAGAAAAAAAAAAGTTCATAGTTTTATGCATAGGAACTGTGGAATAGCAAAAAAAAAATATCTCCTCCAAGTCAGTCAAAAGAGGATGAGGCCATCATCGAAAACCAAACCGAACCTAAGAATCTAAGGTCCAGGTGCCTTTGCCATGAAGGTTTATCACCATCTTTCTTTCTTAGTCACACCCAGGAGTCTAGAGACGAGTACTAGACAGTGCTGTAAGAATTTTCTCACGGCGGAGGTGACATGGGAGAAGAAGCATCCTTCACATGGGGCCTCCGTTTAAAATTTCCAAGAACATTTTGCAGGCCAGAAGGAAGGAATTAGGACATGCAAACAAAAGTACGTTTAATAAAAAATTAAAAATTTAAATTCATGAGATTAACCTAGATATAGGTAGATATCAATTGGTTAAACACTTGTATTAATTATAAAAAAAAAATAGAACTTTTTTCTTAATAACTCTGCATCCCATGTGAAAAAAGACCGACCCATTTTATTTTATTAAAGAGTTAACATATAGATACACATCTGGATTTAAAAAAAAAAAATCTAAGAAATTACATTGAAAAGGCCATTCAAAGCAAGTTAAACAAAAAGAAAAAAAAATTGACAGAGGTGTTCCAAAAAAAGAAAAGAAAAACTACAATTACACACTTGGGTTGGGTTTTAACTCTTAAACCTCTCGGTGGTAAAGTTCTCACTCTCACCCTCAACCACTTCACTCTACTAATTCACAAGGGTTTCCTGAGTTGAGTTTTCATTGATTCGGTAGCTCAAGCTCAGCTGAGTTGAATCATTGTTGTGAATCACCAGCGGCGAGCTGCCACGCCGAGGTGGCAATTAGCGGCCTTGTATGCCACCCAAGCATGAGACAACCATTATTCTCCTCCACCCTATACCCGTCGCCACCGGCAAACAGGGCCAACAACATACTAGCTTGTTTAAAGGCATTCGACCCAAGATGAACCGGGTCAAACCCAGCCGAGTCAAACCGAGTTCTCCACTGAGCCAACGTCTCGTGTCGCTCAACTCGGTCAGCCCCTTCGCATGCCACCACATTACAAATATGCCTCCCTAGGTACAGCTCGGACATAACCAGGTCCTGACTCGGTGGAGTCAAACCGGACCCTTCGAGAGAGTCAAACAAACTCGAGTAATAATGCAAGGCCTCTGTGAACCGGTCTAGAAAAACCGGACCGTTGTGGTTTGCTTCTTGTTCAACAATCGTCACAATTTTAGGTCTCATGGCCTTGATAGACCCGAGAACCTTGTCGATGCCACCCGGCCGACCCAACAAGCGATGCAGCTCAAAAACTGAGTTAACAGCCACTGCCTCCACCTCTGGAGGGAGGAGGCCAAGCATCTCCGCATCAAGATCCGCCAGAGAGTTTGCTACGAATCCGCGAAACTCGAATTCTACTCCAATAGTTTGAGCCAATTGTGCCAGCTTCCACCCCACTTGCTGCAAAGCATCTGTGTTATCAGGCTGCGGCGGCCCGATTCCCGTCAACCGAAACGCTGGCGGACCACCAGCTCTTAATGCAAGAGCTTGCATTAACGCCGGCCATTGCATTCCTTGTTTTAAACCAAAATCGATAACGTGGACTCGACTTGCATTCGCGAAAGCTTCAAGAATGGCTTGATTGGCAGGGAAATGTGCGAACTTGAGATAAGGGCAAGTTTCGTAGAAATGCATCTCTAAAGTATCTGAACATGAAGAATCGAGACAGTAATCTTGAGGGAAAATCTTGTAAATTCGACGAGCTAAAGCTTCAGCGAAGAAAGTTGCAACTTTTCTCATAGCCCCAGTTTGAGATGCTGCAAGTAGTCCTATACGCTTAACAAGGGCATCAGCACGTGTAAGATTTTCTTGCTGAATTGCCTCTGCACAAGCCAAAAGTGCGTGGACAAGACAGACTCCAGTTTCCTGTGAGTCAACCAGGACTACAGGTCTTGTAGGCTCTGACAAAGTACCTGAAACTGCCATTGCTTGCGGAGATGAAGAAGAAGTGGGAGATTGTAAGGAATTCACAGAAGGTGCCGGCGCAATATTAGACCCAATTGGAGTGAGCTTCATTCGCTTCCTGTCGTTACTCTTATCGAGTTCTTGTTGTGGATAGGCAGCAACTCCAGGGATTGCTCTGAGATCATATTCAGAGTCGTCAGCGAATACTTTAGATTGAGAATTACTGGGGAAATCTAAGGGGGTGATAGTGGAAGGTTGTCCAAGGAGTGAATCTCGATTGTTGGAAAGAAGAATAGATGAATCAAGATCAGTAGAAGGTAGATTGTTGAATTCAGAAAGCATACTTTGAACCCAACCAGAGAGATCTGAAGGGTTATAGTGAACAGTATCAGAAGCAAGATGAGAAATTCCATCTTCTGAACCCAAAACCATCTCTAGTTGTTCAAGCTTCTGAGCTACACCAGCCATATCTGAAGACTTAATTTTGTACCCCAAAACAGCAAGTAATTCATCCATGCCACCCGCATCTTGATCATCTTCAACCCATGATTTTCCTTTCCCAGTTTCCATTGATGAAGAAGAAGATTCAGCTCTGTTTCCAATACCACCGCCAATGGTTTCTTGATGATCTCTCTTCATTTTTTTAGGTGTTTTTTCTTGATTTCAAAAGAAAAGGGTTCAAGAAAGAGAGGGATGGTTTCTTTATGGTTTCATTTCATAGTTTGGTGTTATGGTGGTGACATGGGGAGATGAATTATTAGTTTATTTCCTCTGTTTTAGCATTTAAAGGAAAAATGAAAGGATTTGTGAAGTAATGATAGGCTACTGGTGAGGCAGAGGAGAGGTCCAGTGAAATAACAAGAGAGGCAGGAAGTGGAAGAGATAAGGAACAATGGAGGCCATAATAATGGGAATTATTATTATTTTTATTTATTATTTATTTTTGGTTTGTGAAAGTGACGGTGAATTTTATTCTCCCCCTCCTTTCTATCTTTAGTTATTAGTAATTTAATTTAATTTCTTGTGGTAGTGAAAGTGACCAATATTTTATAGTGAAGGCTTCATTTTCAATAATTGTTTATTTATTTAATGAATTTTATTTTATTTTTTTGCATTTCCCAGTCTGTTTTTTTTTTGTTTTTCATGAAAAAAGTTTTAAAAATTATTTTAGACTTTGTAAAACTTGTAAATTTGATATCTTATTTGTCAAGTAGTGTTATTTATTTATTTTGCGTTTCCCAATCTGTTTTTGTTTCGGATTTTTTTCATCAAAAAATTAATATATATATATATGTTAATATTTTAATGAAATAAACAAATCAGTAGTATATTTTAGGACAATCGGTCCGTGCCCAAACAAAAATTATAAATCTAGTTATAATGTCAAACCCCTCACATAAAAAATAGAAAACGTGAAGAATTAACTCAATTCTATGCCCTAATTTTTAGAAAAGTTGCCGGTGTGATCTCATTCTTTTCAGACGGTTTTTATTTTCATGTTTGTTGGGATTATTTTTTAAAATATTTTTTATTTAAATATTTATTTAAATAATATAATTTTTTATTTTTTAAAATTTATTTTTAATATAATTTACTGCTACCCTTATCCACAAAGCAATTATTTCACTTTACTGTACATTGAAGATTGTTATTTTAAAATTTGAGTTGACTAATGGAGCAACACAGCAACAACAAAATTAAAAAAAAATGGTAAAAAAATAAAATAAATTTATCTAGTTTTGATAAATACTTATAATCTAATTAATCCAATAAAAAATAATTATTTTTTAATTTTTTTATAAGTTAACATTGTTTTAATATATTTTTTTAAAAAATAAAATTACAGATTGATTAATCTAGATTCTAGATCAACACTTGGACATCAGATCTTAAAACCATGCTTAAAATCAAATACTCCTGAAACAATAAAATGTCCAAAATGAAAATAAAAAATCTAGAAGATGGTAAAATCCTTGTTTTAAACAAGTGGTCGGCGGAGTAATTTTATATATGATTACGAAAGTGGGAGAAAGAAAGCGCCGTGGCAGCACCGCAACGCTGAAAAGGAGATGGTGGTGGTGGTGCTGCTGGTGGGTGCCTGTGTCCACAGCCTCGTGTGATGATTATATGCATACACCACATAAACCAGGTGTCCGTACGCTTTAAAATATCTCCCTTCTCCCTGCTCCTTATCTGCTTACAAACCCGTGAAGGGCCACTCATTGCTAATTAATCCATAATTATAAAACCAGTCTTATTCCATGGGATGATGCCTCAGTAAATTTGCGATTCATAGTCTTATTTAACCCGATTTCAATTTAAATTAATTTTTATATTAATTTATCATGTCCTAATAAGTTAATCCATCGTTGATTAACTTAACTTAACTTAATTCAAATTTAATTAGGCCAAAATTAAAAAAAATGAAATAACATCATCTTTTAAAAAAGAAAAACAGAAAGTGACAAAGGGGAGAAAAATTAACAAGAACTATTCGGGAAGGAATCATTGTAGCTTCTGACTGAAATCATTGTTCGCTAAAACAGTGATTTTATGGTTTTGTGTCTTTATCCAAAAGAACTTAACTCTTACTATTAGGAGCATTTAGAATTTTTGTTTATTAATATTTATTATTAAATTAATCAGAAATAAATATGTATTTTATTATTTTAAATACATGATAAAAAATCAAAATATCTTTAAAATAAAAATAGAATAAAACTAGTGGAATAATTTTATATTTTCATAATGATTTTTTATTATCATCATTTTGTTTGAGAAAATAATTAATATTTAACTAGATATAAAAAATAAAAAAAAAAACCAAAAAGCATAATGAATCAACAAATTGCCCTTAAAAGCAAACAAAAATTAAATGGTGTCAAGGGTTTTTTTAAAAATTTTCAATGGTTTTTATTGTTATTATTAGAACAGCTTAAAGATAATTTGATATTTAATTAAATATAAAAAACAAAAAAACTAGGACTGGTGCACCATCTCCCAGCGTTCAAAATAGCCTTTCCACTGTGTGATTAAAGGCGTTGTCATATCCTATTCTTGGTAGTGTGTTGTATATCAGTAGTGTTGATCCGGTATTTTGATTTTGATTTATTTTATTTTATTTTAAATTAATTTTTTTAATTTTATCTTTCAATAAAAAAAATTATATTTTTTATTTTGATCAATATTTTTTTAATTATTTTTTGTTATTTTATTTAATTAATTTTTATTTCTAATTTAACCTTTTAATTAAAAAAATTATTATATATTTCAATTTTAATCATTATTTTTCTAATTGTTATTTTTTATTTTAAAGATAATAGACAAGTAAATTCTTTTATCTTTTAGTATATTAATATTAAAAATCTACTATAATTTACAAAACTAAAAATTTCTGATTAAAAAAAAGGGAAATGGTGTCATTTTAAAAAAATAAATAAATAAATAAAGAATCTCCCACGCCCCCACCTGAAGGAAGTGGGGGAGACAATCTTTTACCACTCCCATGACCACTTGACGAGAATCACTGGTCAACTTTAGGACCAAACGCACCAACGCGGAAAGTAACAATCAATGCCCAATAATGTCCAATCAGTGAAAGCTTAGTGTCTTTCTACATGCCCAAGTGGCTCTCTGTCAGGGCAAGTGTGATCACGTCAAGTACATGATGAGTAGGAAAACAACATGATCTATACTCCATTTTTTTAATTCTTCGGAAGAGGACCCACATGATAAGTGGAGATATATTACATCCAATGGTGAGCGATTCAGACGTTAGTGATGGGAATGCAGCTGTAGTTTTTTTTTTAAATAATAATATTAAAAAAATTTATTTTTAATGTTAACTAATTAAAATAATTTAAAAAATAAAAAATAATTATAAACAATGAAAAAATTAAAATTTTAAAAAACCTCCATTTAAGAGCCCCAACACCACCGGCCTCTCCGAAGTCCCCTCTTCCCCTCCTCCTCCTCTCACCGGACCCACTTCTAAGGTTACGGAAATCGAGGGTACAAAGTTGACGGCGTTTACCTAACGTGCTGCCTTGCTGTCCTTTGATCTTTTTCCTTCGAGCAATGTTTGGTTTATTCATGATTGGAAATACAACGCCATGTTCCAATCTAATAATCCTTTATGATTCTAATTATTAACTTTTTTTTATTAAAAATTAATAGAATCATTCTTATTTGCATATAATCATTCTTTGAGATATTTGAAGTATTAATACTTTTCTTAGCTATTGTTGTTGACGATAGCTTTTTTTTTTAAAAAAAAAATTCAGCTTTATATTTTTATATTTTAACATTTTTTGTTATATATATATATTATCTTTTGGGTATTTTTTGTATGGTTTTTGGATTTTTTTCTTATTTTTATTAGATTTTTAAGTGGAAGTTCCTTCCATGTATCTAGATAGATTAAGAACGATTTGATGAACAATAGTGTTTAATAAGATGAATGAATATCTATGAAGTAGCAAAATAAGTAAAGATTTCATCCGAGATTATTTTGCAGCTCTTCTTTTACCTAGAGTTTAATCCTTTTTTATTTGTTTTTGGTACCATCTGGGTTATAAAGCCTAATTTATATCACTATTTTATTAATAAAAAAATCTTATCTTTGACCAAAAAAAATGAAAAATAATAATCTATTTAAAAATTGGAAAAAAATATATTTTCAATAAGTGAAAATTGACTTTAAGAATTGCTAAAATGAATAAAGACGATACATGTAAATCAAACCAATCACATCACAAGATTTAATGCAAAAGCCAACAATAATATCATAATCAACTACATCAATCATGTAGACAATTTTAACTCATATAAACTCATAATTAATTTGATAATTTTCTTTAAAACACCATCTAAAAAATTAATTGGAGTATTATCCATAATCTTCTCATAAAAATAACATTTACTTTTATTTTTAAAAAGAATACACATGTTAGTTTTATCTAAAATGAAATCTAATTATGCATCCGAGACAAAAAAATTAAAAAATTAAAAAATACGAGTGAAGCATTGATTCACCTATAATCGAGTAGATTTAAACTTCCTATACAAAAATTAACTTAATTAAATATTTATTTTATCGAATATATTTATTATCCGCAAATTGGTAGAATAAAAGGAATTTCCATTGCATCGTCGAATATTTTTAGCCAGCCAGACGCGGTGCTAAGGTAGTTGTTCGAAAATCTGAAAACGCCGGCTCTTGCTTGGCCGGCTGTTTGCTGGAAGGTGACGTTTCTGTAACGGAGTGGACGTCGAATATTTTTGGCTTTTTTTTCTTCTTATTTCTTTCTCTCTTTTTGGTTTTTGGAAAATTAAAAAAAATAGTAAAAAGCAGAGATAAAAGAAAAGAAAAGGATAACATTGAAACCAGGAGAGCAGTGCTGACACCTACAACTCTCATGTTGGCCCATCACCATGTGATTTTGCCACGTTGCCTAGTTCTCATCTCATGATGGACCCCACTACTCCCTCACCTCAAAGTTTAGTAGTTCCAAAATTCCTGCTTTTTTTTTTTTTATTTCATTCATGTGGGGTTTACTGTTTTCTGTTTTTTTTTTTTAATTTATTTTTGGAATACAATTGAAGTCATTCTAAAAAAAAATGGATTCATCGTTTTTATGCTTTTTTTTTAATTATTGTAAGGGATATATAGTAACTTGATTTATTTTTATGATTTTGAATTAGAGAAAAAAATAAAAATATGTTCATTTTTAAAAGATAAATGAACAATACATTTTATGATTTTTTTTTTCAGATTAAAAGTTTAATTTTAAATTTTTTTTTTCCAAATAAATGTTTAAAACACCTCATTATGATATGGTCAATCAACCTTTTATTTTTGAAAACAAGATTTGCAATATGAAAAATTATATTTTCTATTTTACTGTCATAATTAATTAGTATTTTTAAGAGCATAAAAATCAAAATAAATATAGACTTTTTTGGAAGTTAAAATATAAAATTAAATATATTATTTAAAAAAAAAGATAGTATAGAACTTAATGATAAAATAAACTTACATGTACGTACTTTTTTTTGGTAATCATTAAGGAACTAAAAATAATTTAAATTCCAAATATTAAAATATTACATACATACCACTTGCTTACCTCTCAGAAGTTGGCTGCGTATTTCTCAAATCATCGATTTCGAAATTTCCTTTCAAGCTTCGGGGACCTTTTCTTTATGCTTTTTGGCTCGAAGGTAGTTCTCTTTAATTCATTATTTTGTACCAAAAAAGGAAAAAAGTAGGTTGCTTAAATGGGCATGGTATAATTACATTAAGGAAGTATTTTGGTCAAAATAAACAGTTAATTAATTGAAAAACCAAATATAGCTAGCGATGCTGCCTTTACATAATATATTTATAATATGCATTTATATTAAGTTTAGTGATGATTTTTTTCACAATTATTGATGTCGAAAGTAGGTAAGAGAAACTGAAGTACGAACGGGAAAAACCGGTGCATCTTCTTTTCCATCCAATTTGTCAACATCCTTAAGTTTTGTAATAATAAAATAAATAAGTTGCAAGAAATATTATTTGACAATATTCACCGGAGTCGAAATAGGAAGAAGGGTCCAAGAAATCAAACTGTGGAGAGCAAGGACCCTGCTGTGAGAGAAATGCATTGTGCAGCATCAGCTTTCAAATTTTTGAGCTAGCTAGCAACGTACATCAACGTTATTGGCTAGGAGATTGTCTGCACTCTCCGATCAATAATTCAATGTATTTATTTGCTTATGTGTGTGAGCTTTTGACCCTTTAAATTATTGTCTCGAGCTGTTTGAATTTGCTGTATAAAGCCAATCGTGCACATCCCGGCTCTTTCCTTTTATGAGCGTTCTAGCACTAGCTAGGGTTTATCTCTTTGCTCATCGAATGAAATGAACCACACCCTATGCTAGCCTCTATGATCAGCTAGCAGATTCCATTGAACTTTGCAGGCCTTATCCTGTTTTGAAGGGGGACCTAGCTGCTGCAGAATAGTGCTTCAGGATAGAGTTGCAAGTGTGCATTAGGGCTACGTACTTAGCAATCTTGCTCCCAATCGATCTTGTCTTTGCTAATCAATGAAGAGTTATGGTCCTAGCTAGGAGTTATGATCATCACTAATCTAGGATGTTGCATCGTCTGGATATTTCATCTCATGACGTTTGAGAAAAAAAAGGTTATCCAGAATCATGTGGGTCATGTTCATCTCAGTTCTACATGTTGGCTCTTGATGTCTTATTCCTTGCTGCTCCCGAGCACTCGCAGCAAGGCCAGACCGGAATGAATGGTTTCGATTAAGACCCTTCGATGATAATTAAGTTAGCTTTCTCATGTCTTTTATGAAGAACAAGTGTGTGCATGTGTATTTTACATCTTCATTGTACTTATTATGTGTCTGTGCATGTGTATTTTATATCTTCCTTGTACACTTGCTGAGCTTCTTTGAGGTGGTGTAATTATTATCTTAGGATAGAAAAGACAGAGATGTTAGAAATTGTTACTTTTTGCTATGGTTTTTAATAGTTGTGTTTTAAACCTCGGTTAGAGCTAATTTAATTATTCTTAATGACAGAATAAGCATAAACAACCATGCACAAAACTTAATCTAAATCAAGGGCAATGGATCAGGAGAATGGGTCAAACTAGCCAGGTGGTCAAGGTCATAAACTCCAGCACTTGTCCACCTCAATCCAAACTATCATCACATGGCTGTCTGTCTGTCTATATCATATTTTGCCATGTCCAAATTTTCCCATTTGTCTTTTCATCTTTTGATCCATGTAGAAAATACTGCCACAATTCCTTCTTAAGTCAACAAGATTCCTTTTCTCTAAATTAATATCTCATTAGCTAGACACCATGTTGTCACATTACGTTAAATCCCACAAATTATTTGATAATGATATGCATTATCATTAATTTCATCTGTTGATCTCGATCCATATATATATAGGATTATTACTATTGTTATTATATGTTAATTTGAGAAATTAATATTTCTTAATTCCATTATTGTTCCTTGAGGATTCACGCCGGCAAGTAATTATTGATGCAAACAAAGTACATACACCCAATTGATTAAGAATTAAGTAACATTATATCCCAATCCAATACTTAATTATTTACTGCATCTTGTTGTCTTCCTAGTGATTAGAATATTATTAATTTCAAATAACGGCTAATTAATTAATTAATTGTGTGTGTGTGTGTGTCAAGCAATTTGTGCTCCACGTTTTGACTGTTTCTTTCACATGTTCTTTCTCCGTATAAATTGCAAAGCCGATGAAGTCATTCTGAAAGTAACAGGAGACTTATTAATTGCAAAGTCGATGGAGTCATTCTGAAAGTAACAGGAGACTTATTCTTAAAGCAATTATTAATGGAAAACGAGTCGAACCTTTGAGTTACTGAGTCAGATATTCCCTTGTTCTGAAAGTGATTTTATATTTTTATTCAAATGACGACGTAAGTTCCAACATAACGAAAAAGGTATATTGTGTGTGTATGTGCACGCTTAGCCATGTGTACATATGTGGACGCTTAGCCATGTGTACAGCTGTGTTTGCATTAATATATTCTTTATTGACCCACCTTTATAAATTCGACTATATGATCCCAATATTTTGGGCACGTCAGTGTCTTTTTTTTTAAATAAAATAAAATAAAATAATATCTCTCTTTATTCCTGAATTTTGTGTTTCATTTATAAGTTGTTTAGCCGCTTCCCTTCCTTTGATATAATGCAAAAATTAACGAAATTCATGTAATCAAGATCTGCCTTTCAACCCCAAATTAAATTTTGGAAACCACACGAATTAAAACGAAATTAGGAATAGAAGGGCACTTTGATTATTTAGATTGAAACCAACAAACAAGTCAATGAAGCGAAATTCAAAGTGGATTAAAGGACTAAATTATGATTTTTTGAAAAAGGAGGGACCAAAATTGAAAATCTCTCTAATATAGAGGAATTAATTATGACTTCTCATTTCAATATGATACAAAACATCCCAATTCCTCCCCTCCATGCACCCCCTCCTCCACCTCCACGTGGTGCAAGCATGTATTTTTTCAAATATTCTTTTATCTTTATGATAATCAGGATACATCAAGACATGATTAGGTTAAGTAGTTAGAATTTCCATAGCATGAAAAAATTATCAATTTAATACATTTCATTTCATGTTAGGAAACAAAATTTGGACCACATAGTCGAACATGCTCTAAAAGTAAAGCGATTTTGGAATTCAATGCATTGTTACATGATAGTGCTATCAATAATGTTAGTGTACAGCTAGCTATTGAATGATCAATGCCTCCTGCCCAAGTTCCATCCATCGAGCTAGAAAAAAAAAATCCACTTCCTTCACTCTTTGGATACAACAAAACGACATGGGGCATTAGTCTCGTCAACCTCTTTGGCAGGCAGATTACAACTATGGTGTCAAATCAATTTGCCTCAAGTATGGAGTTGAAACAAGCATTGCCTTTTTCTATTTTTATTTTTACAGTACATTACATTTTTCCTATAAGTTTTCTTAATATTTTTAACTCTCATAAGCTTCATTGAATCTTGAACAATACAGTAAAATTGAGTTCTCTCTCTCTCTTTTTTTTTCTAAGCCTTTGCTATATCAAGATTTGAGTTCTAATAATGTAACATCGACAGTTATAATAATGGGATTGAACCATTATATATTTTTCCATAGAATTGGTGATTTAGACCTCAATCTATCCCATTTTAATTTGTGAATCATCAAACAAAATAGAAAAAAAAATGATAACAAAAAAATCCAACACAATTGATGATTTTTTTTAAAGATTTTGAACTAGAGTAGACTAAAGAACCAAACCAATTCAATCGATTTAGGTTTATTTTTGTTAAAACCAAATAAATTTAAATGAGAGAAAAAAATAAGTTGGGCTACTATTTTCATCATTGATTTCTTAAGATAAAAAATAGGTTGTTTGGTTTAGTTTGATTATATATAGTTTTGTTTTATTTTTTAGTTTAATTTCTTATTTTTCAATTAGATTTCTTGATTTTTTTTTAATTTTTAAAACCTGAATGAAAACTTAAATTGATTCAGATTTTTTTAAAATTTTTTACCTGATTTTTATTTGATTTTTCTAGTTATTTTTTTACTAATCTCGAGTTGATATTTATGGATATTATAAATAATTCGATTATTTTACTAAGCCCTTATTGAAAATAAAACATAAAAAGAAAAGAAGAAGAACTGGTGAACTGAAACTAGCTAGTTTGCAACGTACTTCTATTTTTGTTTTCTTATAACTTCGTCTGACAAAAAAAGTATACAGTAAATTAATCTCTTAAACAAAATATTGTGCAAAATCTAACATTTTTATGTAATTATAAAATAATTTCAGTATAAACAAATTGTAAATGAATTGCTAGTTGAATCCAGGAGTCGACTAGAAAACTAGTGAATCAGAAACATAACAAGTTCTCCCTCTTGTTCATTTTTGATAACTATGTTAACATTGTGCTAAACATAAATATGCGGATCGGATCGAACCAACAAGGGATTTGGCAAGGGTTTAGTTCATCTCGATATATTGATTGAATCAACAGCTCGATAATCAGTTCATAAGGTTTATCTTTTTTATCTCTTGATATCATGTATAATCTTCATGAATCTTGCTAGATTTCACACCATTTTAAACTTTTTTTTAAATTAATTTATAATAGTGATGTATTTATTTATATTTTATTAACTTAATGATTCGAAGAAACTGGGTGGTTTAACAAATTCTGTAAAAAACTAGCCAGTGCTTCTCTTTACGTCTATTACTTCAACAGTCTCTGTGTTAGTTGAACAATCTTCCATGAGAACCAGACTGGTTCAGTGGATTTCTTTCTTGCTTGTTCTCAGGTTCAGTTGATCATGCTGTTGGTCTTGTTGATGATAATGCACAGCGGAACTCGAAAGACAAGGCAGGGCCCTCCCTCCATAATGTGGCTCCCCATGCCTCTAAAATCAATGCCACCATCAATCCGTACATCTGGGACCCTATATCATGTGATGTGAGCTGTGTTTTCTGCACAGTGATCGTGCGTAATGGGTTGGGAGCAAAGTGGCTCATGAGTCACGACTGGCTTAACGTGTACAGTTCTTGGGAGAGAAAGGGACCCGTCTATAAAAAAAAAAATCCCTGTGGGATCCTCCAAGTGAACAGAACTTCGGAATGCAAATTTAGGGGATCCTATGCCTATAGAGTGTACACATTCATGTTTTGTTCATGCTATTATTATTGTTATTATTATTATTGAATTTTAAGCTAATTTACTACTCAATTCTTTTAATCTTTTGAACCCTTTTTAAGCTAATTTACTACTCCATTCTTTTAAACTTTTGAACCCTTCATGTTCTTGAAGATTAATCTCTCTCAAGTGCCTTCAAATTTGGGTATTTGCATGTTATCAATTATCTTTCATGATAATATGGAGGCTTTACCTTCTATATCTGGCGTGAGATCACCTCAAATTAATAGGTTCACAATTTTATGAATAATAATGGTGTTTATAGTCAACAATTTATAGTCATCCATCTATAACACTAAAATTACAGTGATTTATTAGGAATAGTAGAATGAAAGAAGTTTTAATTTTCATACTTGGATATAACTACGTACATACGCAAGAGATTTATTTATTAACTAATCATGTGAATATTATAAAATGAGATGAATCTATGAGCTGTATAAGAAATAAGAAATAAAATAAAATATTTGAAGAGAGAGAATTAGAAAAAATTTCTTAATAAAAAACTTTATATCAAGATTTCTTACAATATGTTTGTATTATAAAAAAAACCAATTAAAAGATTATTAGAAAATGTTAGTTTAATATGTCATGTAGTTGATCGATTAGTTATACATAATACTATTATAATCATGCAATTACATATTTATTATTAATAAAGGCTTGATTTATTTTCAATATTTATATAATATTAGATCCATGAATCTAATATTTGATTTATAAATCTAGAGTGAAGATAAAGTTCATGGAACAAAAGTGATTTGCAAAGGAAATTATAAAGTTGTTATAATTATGAAATTCATGTTGCATCAAAATATTGTTTTTATAATATTCCTGGTCAATACTCTTTTAAATACTAGAAATTCATTAGAGTAGTATAAACTAGTACATATTATATTTTTTTATATAAAAGGAAGCAAATTCTCATAATGTAACGACTCGACTTGTTTATAGCAAAAAAGAATCAGTGGATTTTTTTTTTTAAAATCGTTAGGTTCTCGATGCTTCTCACAGTATCATTTTGTGAATTTATAAATGCATTCTATTCATTAGCAAGACATAACTTACATATGATAATATAAATCAACATCCCATAAAAGTGACGATACATATTCCCACAACAGTATTTAGGGTGTATTGTAATAAAATTCATCTACTAGTATAGTGCAATATTCATGTGATTTCATAATACAATATTCTTATAAAAGAGAATATCATATATATACATTCACCATGCTATGTTTACAAGATTGTACTTTCTCATTTGTATTTCATCATGATTTTCGATATAAGTCTTTACAACAGCGCTGAATGGCAAATATTCACCTAGTTTCTTCATACTTATCAAATACATAACACGTAAAACATACTATTACATATCACCTTTTAAAATATACAAACTCGTGAAATAGGCTTTTATACGCACCTTGGTTGTGTGATGTCCCTCTTACAAAAACAACATAGGTACAAGAATTGTGAATAATTTAAACATGATAATAAACAACTAGAAGAACATTATCGTTACTTTTCATTATCAACTAGAATGGGATATTCCTTCTTTTACTTCTCATATGCATTAATCAATACTTATTATTTTGTTAAGTGTATTATTCTTGCTCATATGCCCTAACCTCTTTATAGAAGTTGTAAGGTTGAAGTTTAATCATCAGTTGAGGTTAATTACTTCACCTTAACTCAGTCATCCACCTTAGATACTTTTAGCCATAATTAATCGCAACATTCACACTTGATCATCCATCTCGGATGCCATTAACAAAATTAATCACAAAATCAAACCTATCATCTCTTACAGATATCATTAGCCGAATCCAGTCATCATAATCAACTCGGCTATCCATCTAGGATCACATTAACCAAAGCTAAACATCATATTTGACCCGACCATCTCTATAGAATATTATTAGTCAAAGCTAAATGTCATATTCAACATAACCATCCTTTTAGGATACCATTAGCCAAGCTAATCATCAATCATAACCCGGTTATCCCTCCAGGATTCCATTAGCCGAAGCTAATCATCAAATACAACTCGATCATCTATCTCGAATATCATTAGCTGAAGCTAATCATCAATCGCAACCTGGTCATCTATCTAAGATGCCATTAGTTGAAGCCAATCATTGAACTCGACTCAAACATCCATCTCGGATGTCATTAGCTGTAACTAATCATTAATTACAACTCAGTCATCCATCTTGAATGTCATTAGTCGAAGTTAATCATTGAACCAACCTAGTCATCCATTTTGGATGCCATTAATCATAGATAATTATTAATCACAACCCAGTCATCCATTTCAAAAGTCATTAGCCGAAGCTAATCAACAACTTAATCAACATTTCATAATCGGTTTAACATTCATCAACAACTTAAACTACATTTCATAATTGATCACTTATTCATCAACAACTTAACTAACATTCATAATTTGTTTAATATTAGTTAACAACTCAATTTCATTAACAACTCGAACAATACTTCATAATCAGTCTACCATTCATCAATAAATTAATTTCATCAACAACTCAAACTACATTTTATAATCGGTCTACCATTCATTAATAACTTAATTAACATTTCATAATCGGTTTAATATTCACCAACAACTTAATAACATCAACAACTTAATCAACATTTCATAGTTGGTTAAACATTTGTCACAACATAATAATATATCATCCTCAAACAAGTTATTTCAGAATATTTACATTCTACAAGAAAAAGGTGGAAACCATCTATTTATTTCTCTTATGAGGTGCCCTTGCCTGGTCGTATGTCCAATCTCAGTCGCACCACCTAAACACATCAATGATCACAAATCAACACATTTACAATCAGTAATCACATAACTTGTCACCATATATATTTCAAGAATACTCATATTCACAATCATATATTACACATATTGCATAACCATATAATGAAATCATTACAAGCATTCAAATCAATTATATCATGGAGGTCTGTTGCAGAACATTGACAACGAAAGTTGGTTCGCTGATGGTACAAAATTCAGCAGCGAAAACTGATTCGTTGTTGCCACAGGCTTTGGCAGCGAAAACTAATTCGCTGTGGACACAACATTCAGCAGCAAAAACTAATTCACTGGTAATGTAAACTTATTAGTAAAGTGATTCACTAGAACACAGAATCATCAGCAAAACTGGTTTGCTTGTGACGTAAACTCGTTAGGAAAGTGATTCATTGGGATACATAATTGTCAGCGAAACTAGTTTGTTAGTGACATAAAGTCGTCAACGAACTAATTCATTAGAACATAGAATTTGACAATGAAAGCTAACTTAGTAGTGACCCTTATTCGGAAGATATCGCCAACATGCAGATACAAAAATCATTGACAAAAACTGAGTCATTGTTGACTTAGAAATCATTAATGCAACACAGTTTCAAGGCTGACGCTAAAATCATCAACTTATATGGTTTATGGCTGAGACAGAAATTGTTAATAAAAACTGAGTCGCTACCAACTCTGAAATCATTAATGTAACACAGTTTTATAACTAACGCAAAAATCATCAGCACATATAGTTTATAGCTAACGTATAAATTATTGATGAAACTGAGTCACTGCTAACTCAAAAATCATCAATGCAACACAGTTTCATAATTGATGTTAACATTGTCAGCGCAGATTAAAGGCCGATGCAGAAATTGTTAATGAAATCTGAGTCACTGTCAACTTAGGAATGTTCAATGCAACACAGTTTCACATCTAACATTAAAATCATCAGTGCATACAGTTTATGGCCAACACATAAATTATTGGCGAAACTGAGTTACTGCCGACTCAGAAATCATCAACGCAACACAGTTTCACATCTGATGCTGAAATCATCAGAGCATATGATTTATAGCTAACATAAAAAATATTGATGAAAATGAAGTCGTTGCCAACTCAGAAATCATCAACATAACATAGTTTCATAGCTGACACTAAAATAACTAGCGCATATGGTTTATGGTTGATGCAAAAATTATTGATGAAACTAAGTTACTGTTGAATCAGAAGTCATTAATGCAACCCTCATCTCTACCATTTTAGAAATTGGCAGCGGTAATAGAGTTGTTTTTGTTTCACTTCTTTCCATCGGTCGAGCATTAGGCTTATGCTAGGCTTCTCTGTACCAATGTTTCTCACCCTAAATGGACATAAAACCTCACCTAATTGCACTTCATTCATCATTCATCATTCATCATCAAACAGCCCAAACAACAACACATGTTTATTTAGTAACAAACAACCCAAACAACAACACATGTTTATTTAGTAAGGTTTTCCAAATTCATTCCTTTCAATATTAGCATCTAACATTGCTACTACCATGCATTCTCACATTAACATTTGTATCATGACAATGTATTAACACAAGTGATAATAATTCTATAACATATAAAGATTTTATTTCATTTTTATCACAAGTATAATCACAAAATCATGTTGCAACTTTTTTCCATCTCAAAATTAAAGCAAGAACATCAACATCATTTCAGTTTCAGCACATCAAATGCTCTTATAAATCTAGTAAAATCACACTTCATGCATTACATCATTTTTTTTACACATTTCATGTAAGTTCTTCCATCATATGTGAAAAATCAAAGCATCAATCATCCACATGTATTTTTTTTTATTTTTAGTATGATCTTAGGAGTTCAACAATGTCATTTTCATATATTTCATCACATAACAAAATTTATCCAGCCCTTCAGTTATGGCTGGTCATCCTCTTAAGTTTGTGCATTCAAATTTTGTTCATTTCCTTAATAAATGTTCTAGAATTAGGCCTCTCATTCAGCCTTTTTTCATCACAATATTTCCCTCTATCCCTTTTTAATTATGAGTGTAAGAACCCTAACTTCCCTCTTGGGTGTCCTTTACTTTTTCTATTTAGAATTTTTAGGGAATAATTAAAGAGGTGATGTTGCTCCCTTACCTTATGATTTTAGGTAGTCTTAGAGTAAGGTTTTGGTGGTTTGTTCTTCACTTTTTGTTCAGTTTCTTCCCTCTTTTCTTTAACTACACCAGCCAGCCTCCTACACTCTCCTTTCCTCTATGGTTTCAGTCATTTATATCTTCTCTAACTCTGCTATCTTTTCCAGTGTTTAAGAGGGGTGCATGCAGCTGTGGTTGTGGGTTTCTTTTTGTGAAAGAGGGAGGAAGGCTACTGTAGTGAGTTGGTAGGTTTTGGGAAGAGGAAGAGGAGTAAAAACCTACAGCTAGACATATGCAGTAGCTATAGTTGTTTTTGGGAAGAGGAAGGGTCACCTTCCCTCTCTCCTTGCATTTATATCCCCTTTTAATGAGGTGGGGTGTTTGGGTGCTAGATTAAATTTGTTCTTGTTCCTCTTTAGGTTATTCCAAAAATTTTACTTAGCATAGGCCGACCTTTTACTTAACTTTCTGTCGAGTATTACAACCAAAGACTATATTTTTTGACGAGTTTTATACCATGGTTGACATATGGATTCGTCAACCTACATGACCACTATTGACATAAAAATCATCAATGAAAACTAAATCGTTGTCAATTCATAAATTAGCAAAGAAAATTATGTCACTATCGATTTAGAAATCGGCAATGAAAACCATGTCGTTGCCTATTTCAGGAATTAGAGGCGACAGTGGAGTCATTTTTTACTTAACTTTTTTTTTTAAATGCTTACACATAAGCTAAGGTATAAAAGATACATAAAACTAATATGTAAGTATTTGTCATAAGACATGTATATTGAACTGACTTGCATGAGAATTTCAAATGAAAATATCACTTGTATCTATAGAAAGGCTCATGTGATGATTGTGTAAAGAATTCATCACCCTAGGTGAATTAGAAAAAATATTCTACATGTTCTCAAATAATATTGATTATTAGATCCTTAAACAATATGGAATAAGATTTGGAAAGATTTTTAGATTTTATTCAAATAATCAATTATTATAATGTTGCAAACAAATATGATTTGACATGTTAGACCATTCCATGCTAAAATGACTAAATCAAAATATTATTGATAAAGAGATAATAATTACACTGATAAACCAGTCACTAAAAGGTTAAGTTAAACCACTTATAACTTCTCACTAAAAGGTTAAGTTAAACCACTTATGACTTTTCTGATATTTAGAGGGTCATGAAATGTTGTTAGATATTGCACTTGATTTTCAAATGTAAATTAATCAATTATTGAATTGATAATAAATTAAATTATTTCATTTATTTAATTCTATTTATTTATAATTATAATTTATATTGGGGCCAATATATTAGGAACCTAATGGATTACACACATTAAGAATCATTAGTCAAAAATTAAAATGAGATAATTAATTAAGTGTGGCTTGATTGAAAATAATTTGAGAAATTAAACACTAGAATGTACTTATTTAAGGGATGTCAATCGAGCTTTAACAAACTTTCATTTTTATTGTATTAATAATTTCCTCTTGAAGTCTTGTAAACATACATGTTTGGAAAACTTTAACTAATTAGAGATGGAGAGAAAATACTTATAGTGTATACTTGCATAAAGAATATTACATGTATTGCCTTTGAATATTTACTATTTTTTTTTAATATTTAAGAGATTATTGTCAATATTTTGTGAAGAAAGATCCATTATCTTTTTAAAGACAATCATCATAAAGATGTAGAGAAAGTCGGTCACAAGGACCTAGAGATAGTGGTTACAAGGTCCTAGAGATAGTGGTTACTAAAACCTAGAGTAGTGGTTAAGAGGACCTGTAGACAAGTTAGAGATCAATTAAGACTTCTTCATAGAAATTTCATTGAGACCCTTCATGTTTGGAGATATAGAGATGCACCTGTTTTTTTAATTTAAAAGATGATAGAGATATAATTTTCAAGATTTATCTCATATAAGGTAGTACATCATAAGTATCGTTTCATGCTTGTTCATATTCTATCTCTTTCTTAATAAATTCTTAAGGACACCTATTGGAGATAAGTATTTCTATCTTTTTTGGAGTGCTTAATATTTTTCAGTGTTATGTCTATGATCATAGTGAAAGAGATAGAACTTGTTAGGGTTTATTGTGTTTGAACCACTTTTCATCAGAGGTGGCTATTATAAAAAAAGTCTTTTTTTCTCCTTTTAGACAACCAATATATCAACATGTATCATTGTAAGAGGTGTGGTTATGAGCTTAAGAAGTGTCAGACGATCATGAATGTGCCTCTTGATGTTTTTTTTTTTTTTTATGTTCTCATTAGAGATTGATGGTGTAGTGGAGACTCATCTTGTATGTGAAAGCATGTGACATAGATGAAAGCTAAAGATGACAAACAAATATAAAACATAAAAATGTAATAAGTGAAATGGGTTGCAAATATGAACATCAAATTCATAACCTTATTTTCTCTAAAAAATAATAATCAAGAAGCTTTACAAAACCTTAATTAGATTAGAAACCCTACCTTAACTAAAAAAACAAAATAAAAACATGAAAATATAAAGTAAATAACCATAAAATCCAAAACAATCATGAAATCCGAGAAAAACAAGGAAAATAACAAAATGACAATCAAGATCTGATGGTTCATATAATGTTGAAGGGGTTATTACAAGGGAAACAACCTCTAAAAACTCATACAAGAACTTGAGCTTAATCTAATAGTCATATCAAAAGTTGTGGTCCTTTTATGTCATCATTCTGGTTTGGAATAACAAACCTTCTCATGGGCCTATATATATTCTAATGGTTTATAAATATACTTGCTTAGTCATCCATATCATCTACTGGCCATCCACATAATCTGTCTGAAACACCTAACTGTTTAGAATCACATGTTATCTCAAGCTCAGCTACATCAGCGTGGGTGGCCTTATATGTTCACACCAGTTTTTTCTATCCTAATGTGATTTTTCATCATGTGTTTGATGCTAATGAAATTTTTATTAGGGAGTGTGTATAACCTTTCCTATAAAGACTAGTTGTAAACTTCATTGATCAGGGTTTTAATGGTGATGGGTTCAAGTAGATCCTCTATACTTCGCATTTTCTTATTGAATCTCTGAAGATATGCTCTTGTGTTGTCATCATCTCATTGTGCGATGATAAAGAACTTTATCAGTGCTTTTTTTTTTACTGGAATATTAATGCTAAATTGAGAGATGATATTTACATAGAGATCTTGAAGACTTAGAATGGATCTAGGTTTAAAACTATGATACTATAACCTAACAAATCTATGAAAAATTATTGGTAAAATCTTGTACATGTCGGTACTTTCTATTATCACTAGCTCTACGATGCTTTTAACATTTTGTATATGCTTTTAGGGTTTATAATGTTATCATAGTTATCTAAGTTGAATTTAACAACAATATAATCCTTCGTAAGACAAAGGTGTAACACTTTTTGACAAAGTGAAGACTCTTTCACTTAATGGAGTTGAATTTAACAACAATATAATCCTTCGTAAGACAAAGGTGTAACACTTTTTGACAAAGTGAAGACTCTTTCACTTAATGGGAATGATATGCAGGAGTTAGGGTTGGTGCAATGTTGTGCACATCATGCATGAGAATTTTTTTATGATAGGGAGTATATAAATGAGATGACTAAGAATCAGAAGAAAATTGATGGAGATAGTCACGTATAATTAGTTTGGAAGTGCATCTAAATGATGGAGATAGTAACGTATAATTAGTTTGGAAGTGCATCTAAACAAAGGTGATGGTTTTGAAATCTTAAAAGACATCTTGTAAATATCCTAATTGTATAAGTACAAAAATAATAAGGTTTTAAAGACATAGAAATCATCCTTAACAATAATAAAAGTTAATTTAAACTGTTTTAATAAGTAAGTACCTTTCTTATTTTAATTGAAGCATAATTAATTTTATTTTACTATCCATGTTAGGATTTTTTATTTTATATCAATTGCAAGTTTGAATATATTTGTAGTATACATGCTAGTATTTTTGTTTTTTTTTATTATATTTGTGTTGAAAGTATGTTTTTGTTAAGTTTTATTTTTGCATGTTTATAAATTTAAACATGAATGCACTCTTTCTTTTTCTTAAATATTTTTTATGTTTAGCATGCTCTTATTATAATAAATTAAATATTTTTACTCACTAGTCAAATGTAGTCAAATGTAATACAACATGTTTTGAATTACAGTGACTTCCCATTTAATGTGCAATAACATTAGAGTTAGATTTGTTTTTGGTTATGTGGGATGGAATAAAACTCTATTAATTTCAAACAAAATTAATTTTACATGAATAAATTCAATCATTTTATTAATTCCAAAAAGTAATAATATTTTTCTCTTTTATGCATTTGTTGATTTTTCACAAAAAAGGAAGGAAAATCTTTAAAAAACATATAATAAATTATCTTTAAAATTCCCTAGCACTGGAATTTTGTCACCGTACTAAACATGGATTAATTTGTGAAACATCAACTAAGCCTCAGAAGGGCTTCCATCTGAAAACGAGGCTTTACTTGCAGTACATAGTTTATTTGTTTTTGGATTTTAAAAATATTTTTGAAAAAAATAAAATATTTTTTTAAATTAATATTTGTTTTATCATTTAATATTAATATGATAATATCACAAAAAAATTTTAAAAATAAAAAATATTATTTTAATATATATTTTTTAAAAATATTTATTATTACATTACCAGACAAGAATTTAGATCAACCTGAATACACAAGGCTTGACTTACAGGTTGCAACCTTGTTTTCAGACGGACTCTAAAACCATGTGTACCAGTTAATTTCTGCAGGACCATAAGACAAGGAACACGATCTAGCCCATGTGCATCATGTTCCTCCATTACATTCTCCAAGCACAGGAATCGGTTGAAATCGAACAGACAGTTTCTCCCCTTTCTAATGTCAATAATTTCGGGGTCCTAAATGGGAGGCCACAGGAGGCTGTGAGTTACAGCAGGTTGAGGCAACTTGGGCTATTGGCAAATGGGAAGAGAAATGGATGGTTTTCTAGGGGAACTGTTGCTCCTCTTAATTGAACAACCCTTCCTTCACGTGGGTTTTCATGTGATTTTAAGCAGTGGTGTCCAAATCCGTACTGAATGCCCTTAAAGCGTGTTCGAAGCTTCAAGGCAAAATTACCTGTAAACTGTCACCCGTGCCGACACAGAAATCGATGGCTTCACTTATTGTTGGGTCCGGAAACCTAATTCAACCCCACCATTCACCATGCCACTGTCGGGCTCATTACACTTTACCCGCCGGTGATGGTTCGGCTCAAGGTCTTAGGTGCACAGATCAGATAGGCTAACTGCATTTTTAAAAAAGAAAAACAGGTTTCGACAAGGTCATGAATCATTTCGAGTTTTTGATTGGTTCATTGTAACAGGTCATCTCACTCTATTTTTATTTTTTTTATGAGATATAACCTGGGTTAAATTCTAATTTAATCTGTCTGTTCGACCCAGGTTTTATAATCATACTTGCTAAAAAATAAATAATTTTGTGATTTTTTTTTTATGATAATAAATTTGGATCCCTATCCTTCGAAAATAAGTGAGATCTCGAGCACTCAATTCTACTGCTAATTAAAAAAAGATTGATGCAAAATTAAACTATCAACGGGAACTATAAACTTAACTGGTGGCTGGTAAGGAGGGGAACAAGGGATTCTTTCTTAGATGTTAAAAAGAGGGCTTGAACATTGGTTGGATAGGTTTTTGTGCAAAGCTTTTCTCCCACTTAGCCATCCGCAACCCTCATAAGTTTGAAAGATTCAATCTGCTGACTTAATTTTGTAAATCAAAGATATGGTCAAAGGTCGCTCAGGAGATTATTGTGAGCTTTCATGTACAAATGAACAAAATTTCATGTCAATGTATAGTGCCGAAGGACATGAAAACACACTCTGGACACAATCCTCAGAGAAGATATTCAAATCTGAAGGATTGTCATTTTGCAACCAGATGCATTTGTCAATTAACGTTTAGCTGCTAGGAGGGTGGTTTGGTAATTTCACAAGGATTCAAATGTTATTATTAAATTCATAAGGGTTCTTGTAGTAATCTTACATTTTAATGGTACAGTGAAATTACTTAATTGCTCTTGAAAATTATTTTTATTTAATTATTTTAAGAGCTATTCTTTTATGTTTTTTAAACACTGAGATTATTAAATTAACTTTCTAATCAAATTTTCTAAGCTTGCTAGTAAGGGGTATTTTTATCATTTTCTATAAGTTTTTCTGTTATTATTAAGTTAGGTTAGGGGTGATTTATTTTTTCTTTAATTTTAAAAAATATTTTAAAAAACTGCTAGCATGTAAGGCATTATCTAATAAAAAAATATTAGCTTTTATCATAGTGTTTGAAGTTACAAGGTGCTATTTTCCATGTTGAGCTATGCATGAAGTGTTTTAAAGGACTTTTTATTTTGACCATCTTATTGTTTTTTCTCTCTCTCTCTTACACGTTGAATTACATGCTAACCATTGAAAAATTAACTATGTCCTTTTATTTTATAACATTTCATATTTAGCCTTTAATATTTTGATTTTTAAGTTTGATTTGTAGTTTTTTTTATCAAATTTTAATCTTTTTTTCAATTCTATTCTTGGATGTATAATCTTTATTTTTAATTTCTTCAAGTTTGATACTCATTATCTTGATTTTTTTTAATTTAGATTCTTTTATGAATTTAATTTTTTTATGTTATTTTACAATTCAATTCAAATTTCGGTAATATTTAAATTTTGGCTTTCAATGTTTTGATTTCAAATGATGATTTGTAACCCTTTTATCAATTTTATTTTTAGTTTATTTTTACAATTTCATCCTTGAATCCATAGTCTTAGTTTTTTATTTTTTATTTTGGATTTTTTTTTTTAATTTTACCCTTCAATTAAAAGTTTGATGATATTTAAAGTTAGGCCCTAAATGTTTTTATTTTAAATTTTGATTTTTAATTATTTTATCAAATTTTAATTTTTTTAATTTCATTATTGGATCCATAATCTTTATTTTTAATTTCTTCAAGTTTAGTACTCATTATCTTAATTTTTATTTTCAATTTGGACTCTTTTGTGAATTTTTTTTCTTTTCAATTTTATCCTTCAATTGAAAGTTTAATGATATTTAAAGTTAGGCCAACAATGTTTCCATTCTTAGCTCTTTTATCAAATTTTAAAATTTTTACAATTTCTTCTTTGAAACCATAATCTTGGTTTTTTTTAAAAAAAAAAACTTGATCCTCATTCTCTTGATTTTTATTTTTTGTTAATTTTATTTTTTCTTTTCAATTTTATCCTTCAATTCAAAATTTTATAATCAAATTTTTTTGTTAATTTTATTTTATCCTTCAATTCAAAATTTTATAATATTTAAAATTAATCCCTTGATGTTTTGATTTTAAATTTTGACTTTTAACCCTTTTATCAAAATTTAATCTATTTTCAATTTCATTCTTGGATCTATAATCTTGATTTTTTATTTCTCAAGTTTGGTTTTTGTTCTCGTTTTTTTATTTTTATTTTTATTTTTTTATTGATTTGATTTTTCTTTACAATTTTATCATTTAATTCAAAATTTTAGACTATCTTCTCATTTTCTAGGAGTCGATATGGGGCGAGTATCGGTCATGTGTCATATAGATTGACTCGAGTTAATCCAAGTCAAATGAATTTTTTTATTTTATAAAAATATTAAGGATGATATCATTTTGAAAGCAATAATCAATGATTTTTTACCTAGTCTTGACTAGATTTGCCACGAGTTGACTAGGTCACGGGTCAACCTGTTTTTTTTCTTGTTTTGTAATGGGTCAATTCTTCTCAAAAACAATTTGAAACCTAATTGGTTTTAAGCCTCGGATCACCGAAGTCACGAGTCAACCCACTGTTTTACCTTCTATTGTATTATTTTGTTCATGTAATTCCTCTCATGAGTTTTTACGACTTCACCTGAATTTGTTGGTGCTTTGTGTTTTTTATTTTTTTCTTAATTTTTTTTTTCATTCATACTTACATATTTGGATTCTTCGGGATTAATAACGTTAATTTTTTTAGGTTTTTTTAATAGTGTAAAGTCATTAATATTTTCTTTTCATAATTTAAAATATATTAATAATGCTTAAGCATCACTTTTTGACATTTTAAAAAATTCAGTTCGGTCGACAGCAAAGCGATGACCACCGATCTAGTGTTACCTATTTATTAATCTACTTTGATGCATTACTGGTCAAAGATCTTCTCTACATTCATTGTATCTCTTAAAAGCAAAGGCCCCAGTGATGGAACAGAGCAGGCATTGCTCAATGAACCTAGTGCTTTCAATGATCGTATCAAAGTTAGCCTCTTGAATCTATGTTATGGGTTGTTGTTACCTTTGCTGCCTGGATAAATGCTAAGGTCTTAATTTAGGAAATAGGAGAGGTTTGTGAAGACCTCGCCAACAACCGCCACGGCCTTATTTTATTTACCATCAAGTTATGGTGGTCAGCTAACCTTGTGGTATGGATAGAAAAAAAGAAAAAGGTGCGAGGATGTACCTTTTTTTGAAGGATTAATCTGATTGCAATGAAGATGCCTATTCGTTTTTTTATAGCAATGTAGAATGCCATGGATTCTCATGTTTCCACAGCATAGAAACGTTTCTTGAGTTCTGAGATCATAAATGCCACATTTGATGCTGTTTTCACGAATTTTAAATGCATTAATTTGCTTGAAACATTTAGTTGAGTAATGCCATTTTACCTGTAGGGCTTTTTTCTGCTTCAATTTAATGCTCTTGTTGTTCTAGAATTCCTTTATGCACTGTCCAATTTTGGCCTGTGACTGTTGTCCAACTGATTTAGTTCATTCATCTTCTCTTCTTTGAATTGTCAAGGGGAAAAAGGTTTCTGCATGCTGCTGATATGGCCCTCGGACCAAAGCTATACCATCTAGGGATTGGGCATTGTAAGAACTGGTTGTTAGCAGAATCACTTCCCCATGTCAAATCCTACATGAGGGTATCCCTCCTCCTCTTACATAAATAATGAACATGTTTTGCAGCCAATGAATGCGGACTTTGACCATGGTCTTTCACCTGTAACTTATTCTAATGCACCCTGTTACCTTAATGGCTCAGCAGCAAGAATAAGAATTCCCCCATTCCTTCTCCGCCGCCTCAGTCACGGTTGCTTGTGCTTTCAATAATCCTGCCGTGCTGTCTTCATGACTTCAAAAGCTCTGTTAAGAGCTTTTGCACAGTGTAATCCCCGTTTACCTCAAGCTCATGTTTTTTTCAGCATTAGCCTCGTACCGTTCCCCTCTAGTAACGTTATCATCACCACCAACATCACCAAGTTTTCCATCTAAACAACTCATTAATTGCACGCTTAGCAAGGCATCCTTGTGTGTTAACTTCTTCTTTAATTTGCCCTTACATATGGTTCACTTGCATTGTAAGTTGTGACCAAGCTCAGTAGCTGTAATCTAAATAACCATCACTGTCTGCATCGAAGACTTTAAACACTAAACATAGTTCCAGTGATAAGAGGTGATAAGCGCTGGGGATTAAAAAGTTTGCTTCTCCTATCATTTCATTTCAGGTTTGAGTTTTGAGGTTGTTAATATTGATAGTTATTATAGATTTATCTAATTGTTAATTTTAAAATTTATAAAAATTAATTAAAATGTATATAAACTGATCGAAATACTCCTACATAAATAAATAAATAAAAAAGACTCTAAACACTTTCTCCGGGGCCAAGTCTTAGATCAATGACTCATCATGGAAGGATCCAAAGCTGAGCCATTGGAACTTTGAACAACTATGCAAACTGGTGTTTACGAATTACAAATGGGCTCTGAACTCCATCTTTAATAATTGTCTAAATTATTGATCATAGCTGTACTGTGCGAGTTAGATTATTATTTTTTTATTCTAAAAAATATATCTTGGATTTACTTTTTTTTTTTATAAAAAAATATTTAAATCTTACATGGATTGATTTAATATGATTTGGTTATTTTAATGGATCCAAAAATAATTTAGATAAAAAATAAAAATATAATTTAACTCAAAATAAATATTGAAAATGAGATTTTTTTATTAATAAATATTAAGATCATAATATATTGGAGCAATTTGGATCAACCTGCTAATTTTTATACTGAGTCATAAGACTGTAATAATATAATAAAAAATAAATCAAAATAAATTATAAAGCTCAATACACTCAATGTTGAAGAATAAAATTAAAAAAAAAATCAATTAAAAAATTACCTAAAAATAACCAAAGTTAATTCTCATTAACCTACAAAACTCAGGATAACTTAATAGAAAATAAATTAAAATAAATTATAAAATTTAATTTACAATCAACCTAGAATTAAAAGATAAAATTAAAAAAAAAATACTGAAATATTACTTAAATCAATTAGAGTTAATTCGTCAAACTTATGACTTGAACATGGATGATATAATAGAAAACAAATCAAAATAAATTATAAATCTTAATTTTTAACCCTCAAATCAATCTATCAAACTCACAATACAATTCACAAATTTAAAATAATCTCATGAAAAAATAAATTTAAAAAAATTATAATATAATATTGAATAGCACAGGAAAACAAAAGGAGACAGTAAATTATCCTCCTTTATTAAATGTCAAGAGGGCTGTTTTTCTCCGTGGAGACGCTGTACATTCCCCTATAAAGCCTTTACTTTTAAATAAGGAAAAACCGCTGTTTCGTAACGTAACACGCCCTCTTCAAGAAATTCTTTCACGATAGTTAAGTTTGGACTTACAAAAGGAAAATTTGTATCAAAATCAGTGAAGTGAGATTTCGAGAACATACTTGGCTCGGTGACTTCCCTTGCAAAACAAGAAATTTCCTTCCCTCTCAAGGAAATATATGGATACTATATATATTTATACCTAACCCAAGTTGTTTGACTGCTTCAGGGCTCTAACATCAAACCCTAACACCCCCTGCCGCATGCATTCCTAGCTAGAGACGGACACTCTTACGAAGTCTTTTAAATATTCAGGGCACAGGATCTTTTATTCTTGAAGGTGATTCAGCTTTTCTAGGCTGATAAGGAGTATGGAAGCCTCGTCATCCATGAATCTCTTTACAGATCTCTTGAAGAACCATGGATATGTGTATCATGCTTTCCTCCATGAATTCGACATGTACAAAAGAGGGCACAAGAGCAAACATGACCTCTACTGTGACATGGCTGTTCTTGTTCATCAAAACAAGGATTTGCTTACAGAACTCCGAAAAGTACTCATAGAGTCGACCTCAAATCCTATGCCAGAAGACATGAACGCTGATGCTGCTACTGCTTAGAATTATGACTAGCATAGGACACCAATGTTTAACCTTTTCTTTTCCCGTCTCTTTTATTGTCCTAATTAATAATGTCCGTTGCCTCCCATTTGCTCCTCGAATTATCTTCTTTACGATATTTCTTTGAGGTGTTAATCTTCTTTCTTGTATGGAGATTTCAAACTGTTGATCAGTACAATTTCAAGACCCCTTGTTTATTTTTTTGCTTCTATTAATCTCTCTCTTGGAAAGGACTAATTAAGGAGAGGTCACGAGTAATTCAGAAAATTAACTTGAAATTAGCTTAATGTATTTTCGGATTTAACTTTAAACTCTGCCCGATTTTTAGATAGTGTTTGCATTATTGAATAGAATTTGTGCTTAACCAGGATACTTTGCGAGTAGTAAAACTCCCTCTCCTATCAGGATCCTATTTGGACACCATCTCCCTCTCTTACATGAACCAAAATAACAATATATTAAGGTATATTGAAGCAAGATTATATCAAGAGAGCACAATTAGGTCTTGATTCTTGGATTCTAGGGAACATGGAAGCGGCTCCATTTTTTGTCAGTATTTTCAAGAAACGCTTACAAGATTTTCTCCCTGGATTCAAATTCTACGAAGAAGGGCACAAGAGCAAACATGACCTCAACTGTGATATGGTCAATCTTCTTCATGGCTATCAAGATTTGGTTGAAGAGTTCGAAATCATGTTAAAAGATGATGAAGAGAAAGCGAGTCGGCCTTTGCCGGAACACATGGAAGATGGTCTTCTGTTCGTCGGACTCTATAAGAAAAGCTTAAGAGTTTTTCTCCATGAATTCAAACTGTATAGAGAAGGGCACAAGAGCAAGCATGATATCAGTTGTGACATGGTTGATCTTCTTCGCAGTTTACAAGATTTGGTTGCAGAATTCGAAAGCGTTTTAGTAGATGGAGAAGAGAAAGCGAGACCTTTGCCTGAACACATGGATAACAGTACCGTTTCTGTTATTGCTCTGCGTAGTTGTAATTAGATTTTATCGACGTGTTACCAAGAATTACCATTGAAGTTCTTGATATTTGAAACCTTGATCAAGCTTTTTTTCTCAAATGTTTCTTGCTTCCTAAGTTATAGGTTCAAAATACCACCATACTCTTGCTCGGTTCGCAGGTTGATCAGAATCAAGACAGATTTTTCCTAAAATAATAGAAGCAATGTTCAATTCGGTTTTAAAAAGCCTGACTCGAATTGACTTGTTACTAGATTAACCCGTAAAATCATGACAGTTTAATAACTATAAAAAAAAACCAGTGAATTAGAAGATCACTAGCTGCCTTCCTGTCATCACGCAATCCATGTTACGAGTTTGAATTGTATAGAATTATTTTGCCAAGGCTCCTCTTCTGTTGTTTGTATGGATTTATTATTATTGTATATATTGTTTCTGAACCTATGCGATGAGGTCTGTTTAGTCTGAGGATGTCTTCTGCATATGCTTTTTGTAGGTAGAAAAGCTCTTGTTAATGAAATTACAAGATGAAGAGCCACATACATTGCTGTTCACGCATTCAAGCACAGCAACAGTTCGATGTTAATGAATAGTGTTGGGATTCGGCAAGCACGTTGTTGCACTCTTCTAATAATCATTGTCTAATTTAATTAGCCTCACATAATCAATATTGATATCATACTAGCTAGTGCTTTAATTGAGAGGCTTTGAATTCAATATCACATAGCCACATTTTCACATGTAGTTTCACTAATACTTTGTTTGATATCGTAACTAGTTTGGTTAAATAGGTTGTGTAATTGTGTTTTCAATTTTGATTTTATAAAAATTAAAATAATATTTTTATTTATTTATTTTACAGCATTTTTAATTAAACACATTATTTTTAATTTATTTTTTAAAAACTTATTTTTTTTCCTTACAACACAGCCATAAAATCTATGATATCAAATTAAATATCATTGAGATTTTGTGATAGTTTTTGCTGTTAAACAGTGCTTCTTGATAAATACAAGGTAGTTAAAACTTATAATTTCTTACCAGAAAACCTCAATCCATGTTTTTTTCCCTTTCCTTCTTTCTCCTCTATCTTTTTGCATCATTTTTGTCGCATCTAACACTGTGACAGCTTTAAAAAATTTAATAGAAAGAAATAGATTTTTAGCATTCTAATTTTTGAATCGGAATTGTTTTGTTGAAGGATTCATTATCTTATATTATCATCTAGTTATTTTAATTTATTAATAAAGATTTTATAGTTTTGGATTAATTATAGTTTTAGAAGGTATTAACACTTTTAATACACTGTATCTAAAATAAGTTGTATTATTCATTTTGTTTTAAGTTATTAAAAAAATATTGGTTTATATTCTGGTGATTTATTTGTGATATTTTTGATTTTGACATCCATAAAAATTTAATTATGAATGTTTCTAACTCTTATATTAATAAATATTACATAGTTTAAAAATAATAAATTTAAATCAGTATTGTTATTCTGACTCTAACATTAATAAATAAATTAATAATAAATTTATTTTTTATGAATATATATTTTTTATTTTACTTGTTTTTATTTTTTTGGAAGTGGGTTGCACCCAGCCACCCAGCGACTGGGCAAAGGCACGCACCACGCGTGCACAGGGAAAGGCTAATTAAATTTCACGGCAACAGTGTCAAATGATATTGCAAAGCGGGAAGAGAAGATTACCTGGACGCAGGAACGAAGACGATGGTGAAGCTCTTTCTGTGTGATCGGGTGACACTAGCCGGGCACCCGTTCCAACCTCCCCTTCGTTCTTCTGGCTTTGTTCTTTGTGTTTCTGATGGTTCGGAGTGTTGAAGCTGGAGACAAATGCCCCGGCTGATCAATGCCTGCAATTTCTCTGTTTTTCCCCTGTTCACTTTGGTTGCATTCTTCCTCCCTGTGATTTTTTTTTCTGTTTGTGCTCTCCCTGTTTTTCTTTTCTGTGGTTTGTGTTTTTGGCTCTCTCTCTCTCTCGGTCCCTCTCCCTCTTCTGGTTTTTTTTTTCTTCTTTGCGTTTCTCCTTCCCCACTGTTTCCCCTTTCTCTGTTTCGTTCGTTCTCCTGGCTTTGTTTTTCGTGTTCTAGCCCCGGGGTCCTTTCTATTTTCTTTCCCTTTGTTTCGTTCTACTCGTGACACCCCTTAGCGAACAATCGTTCTCAGGCTTTTATAGCCTGAGAACAATGCCGTTTCTTCCAGCCATAAAGTTTGTTAATTGCAGGTATAATGGTGGGAGCAGCGGTGGGCGTCCGTTTCAGCAGGGGAGGAAAATGAACAGTAACTTAAAACGGCGCCGTTTTTGGTGTTTAATGGCTATTTTCATTTTGGCCCTTTACTTTTTGAAAGTTTTGTAATTAAGCCTCTAGTTAAATTTCCATTTGACCCCTTCATTTCAGTACCTTTAACAAGTTAGTCCTTGGACTTTAATCTGTTGCAATTATGCCCCCAATTAACCCCAAACTTTAATATTTCTTCAATTAAATCCCTGATTTCATTAATTAAATCAATTCTAAGCACAATCAAGTCTCAAAACTTATCAATTCTCCAATTAAACTCCTAATTTGATTAATAAAACTAATCCAAATTTTAATTAAATTCAAAAACTTCCAATCATGATGTCTTTAACCCGAATTTTAATTTATTCTTTATTTATTTATTATTTAGTTGTTTTTCATCATCATTTTTTCATTTTTTATCATTTTTCAGTAAATAATAATAATAATAGTAACAATAATAATTAAAATAAAAGGATAAAAAATTAGATTATGACAGTTGCCCTCTCTTTATAATATTTACTATGCAAATATATTAGAAAATTTTGTTTTCTCTTGGCTTTGCATAGTAAATTTATAAAGAAAAGTAAATACATTTGTTTTTTTTGAGATTCTTTGAAAACTTTAAAAATAAGAGAGAGATGTTGAAATCATGAAACAAGTCATTTGGAAGATGATCCTTCTTTTCTGTTTGAAATAGATCAAATTGTTTTGGGCAACCTGCCCAATAATAAAAGAACGCGAAGGGTTTCGCAAGTGGTCTAATTATTCCAGGCGACTTGCCTGATGAAGATAAAAACACAAAAAGGATTTCACAAGCGGTCTAATTATTCTGATAGGAAGAAGGTAACGTGAAAAGGATTTCGTGAGTGGTCTAATTGTCCAAAGCGACCTACCTGGTAGAAAAAAAAAACGTGAAAGGGGTTTCGTGAATGATTTAATTGTCCTAAGCAACCTGCCCAATGAAGAATGAAACGCGAAAAGGGTTTAACAAGTGATCTAATTATTCCAGACAACTACCCAATAGGAAGAAGAAAACACAAAAAGGGTTTCAGAAGTGGTCTAAATGTCTCAGGTGACCTACTCGATGATAGAATGCGAGGAAACTCATAAGTGGTCAAATTGTTTGAGGCGATCTACCCGATGTTAAAAAATATAAGGATTTTTTTTTTTTGACAAATACAAAGAAAGGGTCTCATTGGTGTCTTATCCCCAAGATGGGAACTCAAAGGAGCACTTGAAAGGAAGATGAGGGCTCGAATGTGTACTCGAAAGAAAGTGAGGACTCAAAGCGCACTTAAAAAAATGTAAGGGCTCAAAGGCATACTTAAAAAGAGGTAAAAGCGTGAAGCGTACTAAAATGAGGTGAGAGCTCGGAGGCCACTTAAAAGAGAGGTAGGGTTAGGAAACGCACTACCTTAAATGATTAAGGACTCAAATGCACACTTTAAAGGAGATGAAGGCTTGAAGACACTCTAAAAAAATAAGATATGGTTAGAAAACGCACTACTTTGAATGGTTAAAGGCTCAAAGGAGCACTCGAAAGGAGATGAAGGCTTGAAAAAGCACTTGAAAAGAGACAAGGCTCGAAGACGCACTTAAAAAGGGAGGTAGGGTTAAGAAACACACTACCTCGAGAATAGAAAATGAAAGGTGGTGGAAAAATACAGAGATTTTTCAAGTGGTTTAATTCTCATAGGTGGCGTGCCCAACAATTTCAATATTGACCATTTCAAGGTGACCTTCCATTTGATAGATCCCAATAAAAATTTCTATTATGAAATTTGTAAAACTCATTGTTCATTATCTCAAAGTTTAGATGATATGCATGCATTTTTACTTAATTTGAAATATAAGCTCTCATTTCTGTTTGATCTTCTTGTTGCTTTGATTGATGAGGACTTGCTATCTTTTATTTAGGTCATCTTCATTGTTTGACTTAAAGTCCAGTCGAGTGGGACCATGTAAGTTTTTCCAGATTTGTTTACACAACTTAGCCTTCATGATGCCCATCATGACCCATTATCTTGTAAGAGATTTTTTGTTTCGTCATATAATTTGAGAAGATCATTCATTATCTCAGTCTCACTATTACAAACCATTCGGTGTCACTTGCTAAAAGAATCAAAATGCCCTCGTGTCTTGTTGTAGGAAATGTTCATCTCTTTTTTTCTAGAAAAAATTGATTTTCTTTAAACACAAAGTTGCTCCCTTGTACTAGTCATTGCCCCTAAACGTGCTATGTCAGTGACTTAAACAAATAATGGTTTTAAGAGGTCATTCTCTCATTTCTCTTCTTTTTATTTTGGTGAAGGAATATAGGTTTATAATAAATTTTGAAATCTTGATCTTGCATTTTGAAAAAAAAAATTGTTTTGATGTGAGTCTAAAACAATTTGTTTTTGAAATCTGCACCTCCTTAGTTATTTTCTTTCTTGAAAAAAAGATTATTTGCTTTTGTGTTTGGCAATGAGGTCTTCGGTGAAAATACATCATAAGATGACCTTTTGTTTTTATAGATTTTCAAAATGAAGAGCTCGAGAAAAAACTCAAGGTTTTGTCTGAGAAAAACTTGTTTTTTGTTTAACACTTATTTTTAACGGCATGAATAATAATGAATATAATCAATCCTTTATTATAATTTTTAAAGACATGTTAGGATTTTTATTAAGGAACAATTTTTTAACTAAGACATTTCTTAATCAAACATTTCCTCTCTAAAAATAAAATATCATATATCTATATTTTTTATTTATTTTTAAAAATCACCATAATATATGATAACCCGCATGTATTTTAAAATGTTTTGCATTAAAAAATATTAAAATAATAATATTATTATTATTTTTAATATAGGCACATTAAAATAATTTAAAAATATAAAAATTTTAATTTTAAAAAATATTTAATTTTAAAAAAATACTTTTAAAATGTAAAAACAAACAAAATATAGAAACATACAAGGTTATTGGAGGAAGGAGCTGTACTGATCATAAACAAGTTGAAAAACCAACTTTCACTTCATAGATAGCGGTACCGTACAGATCATAAGCAAGTTGAAAACCAACTTTCACTTCATAGATGGCGGTACTGTACAGATCATAAGCAAGCTCAAAACTAACTTTCACTTCATAAATAGCGGTACGGTTAAGGATCAAAATGTCTTACGGAGATGTCATTTAAATGTATTGAGATTAACAAATCCTAGAAACTGCTCCCTTTCACAGCAATCATGGTTGAATTTGATTGCTTTCTGATATCTGCAACACAAATTTTCAAAATATCCTGTATTCCATATCTCCATAGAGGATTCATTGCGTTTCAATTTGTATTTTACGTATTTTCCCCTCTCCCATAATATCATCTTTAATTCAAAACAATAATATATGTACAAGGAAGTAAGCTTGAGCTTCGTTATCCAAGAATTTTATCTTGGTAAAAATGTTACTGAAGAAAACTGCAGCTAATGTACGAAGTCATTGCCATCCTGCTGCAATGCCAGGAGAATGTTGATCCTTGATCATATAATTGCAAACGTCACCACGACAGCATTGGGCTTCCAATTGACTTCCACTGTCAATCCGAAAATGACTTCCACATGGGAGGCTGTGCAAAGCAGAGACTTCGATGCACTCTGAGATTATTAATACAAGCTCGAGCCCTGGAAACATGAATACTTTCAGTACTCGGAAAAAAGCAAACAAAGCACCATCAACTGGCATTTCTCTCCAAGATCTATTACATAACATCGTTAGCAACATATAGACTCAGTGCCCTGGTGAAAAAACGCATGCCGAGTAACCAATTTGTTATGTTAGGATAGTTGAGTATTTTTCATATTAAGGAGATTCCTACAGATGCTCAAATTCATGCACTTAAATTATCCAAAAGAAGGACCAAATTACAAAATCAGACTTAAAAATGCATGATTAGATGTGCCCCCTCTTTGATTTTAGAAGCTTGATTTCCAGACACCACCACTCGCTTTGTTATTTAGCCTTTGTTAGTGAAACATGCTCTTTATACTTTGTATGTTGACCTGATTAGATTTAACAAACTTGAAAATAAAAATGTTATTAAATTCCTTGAGGTGAGACCAAATGTAGAATCATGTGAAAATTTACCAAACAATAGCCCATTCTCAATCTGACTTCTCGATCTCTCGGAATCTCTGATCCCATTCTCGGGCCTCAATATCTTGCTCAATTATGTCCTTGTCAGTGGTATAGACGATGCGATCCTGCCCTATGACTGTTTTTTGGGCCATATCCCGAGCACTTAGTATCTGGCAGGCAACAAGATGAAAAGAATTATTTCCTAATGGATTTCATGTACACTAAACAAGTATGTTGTAGAAATAGCAGCGGATCTGTCCTCAAGAATTTTGTAACCACAACATCAGCAAGATCCAACGCTGGATTATTGGGAGCAAGTTGAATAAACAAGCTCCTGCAAGAATGTAGTGAAATCTCAAGATATCATAGAAAGTGGCAATAATTGCCAAAGGATGAGAAACCTAAATATCAAGGTCAAATGATCACATGCAATTTTTCCACCTCACGTAATTTGAAGATATGATGCTAGAGACTGTCGGGCAATTTTCTTTTTGCTTGCATAAATCTAAATATAATATTTCATAAACAAATACATGTTGAGAAAAGTAACCAGTATTTGATTAATTTGAATTTGATGAACTGCCATATAGCAAGCAAGAAGAACTAAACTGTAGAACTACCATTTGTTACCAAAAAGAGCTTCTGCTATGTATTTGCTAACCAAAAATGACGTTGTTTTAATAATACTGTTGACCCAAAAGATACCATGACATTGAAGGCACTAGAGAAGGAGGGACGATGTCAAATAAAAACATGCCACTAGACTGGAGAGATATAATGCTTCAGCAACCAGCCAACACCTTGCAAGCCCAAAGGGTTCTTACAGTCGGGCAAGTTGAGGATTGATGCCATGAAGACTAAAGCCAAGTCATGACAAAGGATTAGAAACTAGGGTCTCTGGTCATTTGGTCTTTCTAGTATTCACAACAGAAAATTGTTAAATCACCTAATGACAAAGCACGAGTTTTAAGTTTGAAATACCATTCACAATCAACTATAAATGCAAAAGTGCAACGTACAAAAAGCATTTCAAGTGGCTACCTTCCGCCTCAGTGAAAGATCAGGTAACTCAAGCATTTGAGCACATTGCTCCCTTGCTCTGTTTCTATTTTCTATTTCAGCATTCCTTTGGAGAACGAGGAACCAGCGGATCAATGGAATTGCAAAGAAAGAACCGGCATATATCTGCAAGTTTAATTATTGGTAACTATTTAGACAAACACTGCTAGACGTAATCAATAATATTGAAGCACCAAGAACCTAATATTTCTAACTTATATTGGATAGAGTAGATAAAAAATTTAAAAAAACTAGAATCATTATCATTAAGTATTGAAAGTACCAAGAACCTAATGTTTCCAGCTTCTATCAGAATAGAGTTGACACTCAAAAAGATAGATCTAGAAATCATCAGGATGATAAAGCTTAGATTTTGCAAGTCTTCGGAAAATCAGTTAGCAAGCAGACCAAAAAAAAATACTGAAGCACAGAACCATTGATGAGTTCTTATAATGGGATTGAGAGAATTTACAATACTCTTGAATCATCTCAACCCAAACGCTTCAATTGTGAAATGATGTTCCACAAATAGTTTTATTCTACTTTCTAGCACACTACCTTAAGTAAAAGCTTTTTGAGCTTGAAAAGTTAAAAGAGAGAATGAGATGATCAAATTTAAACTCATGACCGTTTAGTTAACAAGGCTCTGATGCTATATTAAATAATCATCTCAATCCAAAAACTTAAATTGTTAGGTAAGGTCCCAAAAATAATTTTATTTTACTCTCTAACAATAGACAACTAATCTGTAATTGACTGCAATTTATTTATTTGCAAAGAAACATTAAAAAATACCTGAAGTAGAGGAAATATGCTAGAAACAAATTTAATGAATCCTCCATTTTGTGTAATGGCCATGTCCCTTCAAATCAAGAGATAAGTGGAGACTTTAGAGAGATGAAACATAAATGCACCAAGAAACATCAATTCTCAAGAAACCATACTGCAACATTGTTCCAAGAATGATCACTCCAAATAGATTAAGCCCGCCCAACCCAATGGCCATTGCTCTCTCTGATGAACTTGTCTTACTGCAAAAGGAAACTTCCCAGATCAAGGAACTTAATAGCACACAGACCACATTTATGTGGCAAGAACTAGCAAAAGAGGAACCTGAATTGCCATGTTTTCTCTCTGAAAAACTTCCCAACCCCTCCAACCCAATCTGCCCATCGTTTACCCACATATTCCTTCTTCCCACTCCTTTTAGAAGAAGCTGTACGCTGAAGTGAAGGGAATTGATACAGAATATTTCCCTACACGATGAGCAGTTTGGATAAAAGTATAAGTGGAACCTTCTCACACTAGCACAACCAGGTACAAAAATCCCACCCTTTATAACAAGACATTCTTCGAACATGGATGCCAATTATAATGCATACAAGTAAAACAAGAACTTTCATTGTTGTCTTATTCATTGATATGCAAATATGAAAAAACAATTAGCAATGAACTCTCCTATTTCATTAATCATCACATTAGTTTTGATACCTGTTCATCAATTTCTGGCTTTCCATCAAACCGTAGAAGAACTGGTAAGATGTATGATTCATCACTCTGAACACAACAAGACAAAAAGGTCATATAGCCAAACTGAAAACAGCAAATAACATGGGTGCAGGGAGAAAGTAGAAACTAAACTGGTAGAGTCTTCAGAAGGTCAATTAAATGTGATCAATCAGAATTCTATATACATATTGACAAGAAGTTCTGAATGAAATCCAGGTGATTTTTTTGAATGGGTTGGAGAGGGGAGGCTAAGAGCCCCAAACCCCGCCCCCCGCCGGCCCATTTCTTACTTTTAATCTCTTTTTCACGGTGATTCAACAACAAAATTGAATGGATGGAGATGATAATGGAAATCCCCCTAGGTTGATGAAGTGTGTAGGGATTTGAATTTGATTCAGCAGTTTTGGAGATTTTACCATTTTTATGCAATTTCATGACTGTAATTTAAGTTCTGTGCATCTGATTATGAAACAACAGACATGATCTAGAAAATTTCTAAACAAGTAACATGAGTCAATTTGAAACCCAGAACCCAATTTCCTTGGCTAAATGATTGGTTTTGATTTATAATCAGGCACACACTTTCAAGCTGTGTACAATTTAAACTGTTTGTTAGTCCCTTAATTTCTGTAGAGCACATTCCAAAATTTTGTTTTTTTTTTTTTTGTTTTTACACTGTTAAAAAGATATTTGGTTTTCATATTTTATATTTGTTTAAAATTTTCCCCTTTTGAAAACAGAAAAATGACATGAAAATGATGTGTCAAAACAATTTCTTTAAATTAGACTTTAGTGAATAATTTATAAAACAACAAGGATATAAACTCTACATTCACATAAAAACAAGCACCTTGAGTGTTTTCAACTGTAAAGATTTTAAATAGTACGAATGAAAAGCATTCCAAATGGTTGAAAGATCTATTGGGTACAAGGCGCAGGATATATAAGCAGGGAAAAAAAAAGATGTTACTTTCCATGAAACAAATATAAGATAATGAAACCAAGACTATGCATTGATGTTGAGGGTAACAGCTTGGAGTTGGGGAATTACAAATGTAACCAGTATACAGGGCTATTTCTGGTTGTTTCCCTAACTTCTGAATAGGTAACGTGAAATTTCAAACTGATAATGGCCAATCTGGGTATGACTTTGAGAGAAAGTAATCATTGTGAATTCAAGGGAAGAAATAACAAGTTCAACAAATATAGATGACGAACTACATTATCATGCAAGGTATTTAAAATAAAATATATGTATACATGTATATGCATACCATATCCTTGGTAGTTTTCAAATCAAGAAACGGTGCTAGTTCTTCAGCAGCAACAACACCACCATTTGAAGAAATATATTGTCCAATCTGTAAATATGTTCAGAACAAAACAATATCCATAAATTCCTGCTCTAATTTATTGTCTTCCTTGAGAATAAACAACTACGACTGTAACTAGTTCAAAGACAATAAGAGGAAGGATCCAACAAACAAAAAAAAAATCCAAAAAAGAAAAAGAAAAAAACAATTGCTACCATCAACCATAGAAATTGCAAAGAAACTAACTTCTTCAAAACTGTCCTTTCTAGAAGATGACACATAAAACAAAAACTTCTAATCCTTGTCCACATCAAACTTGTAGTTAAGTATTAGTGTGAACCCTCAAATGTAAACCTTGGCCAAAAATGATTGTGGGTAATATAAGTCAGTACCTAGACCAAAATGAAACTTGCTAGGTCAATCATATGGATCTTATACTTGAAAAACCATGTGTACCAAGATGTCATCAAGATTCAAGCCATATGATTTAATTCATTCACACAACTAAATGAATTTTTTGGAGAAAAAAAAGAACAGGATGGATGGTCAAATTAAAGGATCTAAACATGTACCAAGCATATGAAAAGAATGTGAATCACAGACAAGAGGCATGGAAGGCAGCCAGGCAATAAAAAAAAGGTAGAAATGATAAAACGAGAAAGTTAACAGAAATTTAAGTGAAAAGGTTCCACCAATTAGATGAAAAACAATATGTTGAAAAGCAACGGACCACTGAACTCAGTACTGAAGTATTACCAACTTCCACCTCTCTTCTTCAATTCCTTGATTTGGATCACCATCACCAAATACGAACGAGAATACCTAAACGACAGTAATTCATGAAATTTGTTGTCTTTCCAGGAGGTGAAAGTAACCAGAGAAGAAATTAGACATGAAGCAAGTTTTTCACTTACAGATTCGATGAAGTTCATTTTGTCACCACCATCTGTTCTGAGTTGTCTTCTCCTATAGTAATATGGATCCCAGTACCTAACAAGAAATAGGGGGAGAAAGGATTCAGCTGAAGTGTCTTCTTTACATACATAAGAGGAAGAGCTATATACAGTTGACATTTGAATGATTAGCGTAGAATTTAGAAAATAAAAAAATAATCCAACTTTTAGCTTGCCAAACACATTCTCTAATTTTGGATCGACCAAAATTACAATCTCCAAATAGATGCTTGTATACTGTGATACCAAACTTTAAACTGTGTAAGCTGATTCGTGACTGACTCCCATTCTATAAATGTCATGACAAAACAAGTCAGATTTATGTCAATTCAGAGAACATACCAAAATAGATCAGTAGGACTTAAGTAAAACGTAAATCCTGTATCAAAGGATCTGCTTCTTCGTCTTCCACGATCATTTTCATCACTGTAACCAAGAATTCCAGTGTCACTGCCTTTGCCATCAAAGAAAGCTACTAATAGATACTTGCTATGGAACAAAAATTGCAATTTCAAGTCTAAGAGTCAAAAAAAATACCGACTACTTGAAAGAATAGCAATTATTGTGGTATAAACAATCACTATTGAAGCAATTAGAGCTGTCCCAAAAGAAACCCTGATGAGATACTCAGCTGCAGCCTGTTATGGATACAAAGTAGCACAGGCCTAAGTACAGGTTATATGATCAGTAATCTTTCTTTTCCCAAATATCAATTTTGAACACCAATGGGTTCCATACCTTTCCCTTCTCAAATAAAGGTTCAAATTTTAGCCTTAATGACTTTGCAGCAAGCTTCGAGCGATAATCCTTTGGAAAAACATAAAGCACATCACCTTCATCCGAAACCTGTTGAGACCATCTTGAAAACAATTGCACTCATGAAATCAAGAACTTCAAATTGATACACATAAAAGTAAAAACCAACTAACAAGCTTCTCCCAAATTCTAGATGCACCAAAAAAAAATTGCAATAAGAAAAATCAATACTTTCAAACTGAGACTCCTGCTTTCTACTTAATTTTACAATCTTGAGCTTCACTCTAATATTGTTCGTTTTCTGTATAGTTGCCAAAGTGTCTAGTACAATCTGCCACAGCATCTAATCATCAACAAAGAAAGGCAACAGCTGCTTACCAGTACATCAATTACCTCATTCTACACTAAAACTACATAAACCCACCAGACAATCTACCACCCCTGTAGTTCTACAATTATTAAGCCTATCCAATACCATTTGCATATAAGCACATGCTTACTATGTACACATATGACATGTACATCTTCTACATACTAACCTCAACCCGGTCCGAGAATCAATAGCTCGTTCTAGAAATAATCAAGCATTCAATAAATTCTTGCTTCAATTTTTCTTATTAACTTTGACTCCACAAAAAATCACATCACTAAGAGTTGTTTAACTTCAATCAATATGTTACTTGGAATTTTTCTACAATGTCGTTTGTCTAATCCAATGCCATCGCTTCTCTTTCACAAGTGGGTGATCACAACAGTTGCAACTTCAACTTGCTTGAAAAAGTTGCGACTAAGGTTACATTTTTTGCAACATTTTGGACTCTCGAGCGAGAATTGGAAAAGCCCTCTTGCAAAAGAATCGCAATGCCATCGAAAACAAGAGCATTCAAAACCCCAACTAACTCTTAAAGCATTTCCTTTCACATTGCTTGAGAAAAAAGAAATAAAAGAGAATGTTTTTTTTGATACCTCTAAGAACCCATCAGTATCAGAAGCGAGAGCTTGAAGGGCCTTTTGAGCTTCATTCAACTTAAGCCCAGCTCTACTGGCAACATCACCAATAGTAACCCTACCACCACACGCATCAACAGCTTCCATGGCACGGTTTCTGACATCAGAAGGTAACTTATCAGTCTCCACAACACTTCCAGGCCTAATTCCCATGGTTTTTGTAACATCAGCGGTTGCTTTGACAGAAAATCCAATGGGGGTCTTAGGGCTTGGAGATTTGAAGGAAAGTTTATGGAGTGTTTGGGTTCTGAGGAGCAAGGAATCAGGTGGTTTGAGACGGACAGGCGGTTTAAAACGGACAGGTGAAGGGGAATATGAAAGGGGGGTGGATATTGAAGCCATTTTTGTGCGGAAATGAGAGTGCCTCTTTTGTGCTGGAAAGGGGATGTGTTGGAGTGTGAGGCTGTGTGGTGTGCTGCGAGGGAGAGAGGAGACGATGATGTTGTTTTTTCTTTTTCTTTTTCTTTTTTTTTTAATCCAACAGGATAAAGATATGGTCAAACCTCAAGTTAGTCCCCGAACTATAACTCCAATTTTAACCCAGTACTAAGAGAAATTTGGTCTCATGCAAGATTAAAAAAAAATAATAGTATTAATTCAATGAGTTCAATCTTCAATTTGACTGAGAGCTGATTGTTATTGTTGTAATAATTATTTTTTAATTTTTTTTACTTGAAAGTGTATTAATATAATATTTTAAAAAAATTAAAAATTTATTTTTGATACTAATACATCAAAAAAATATAAAAATTAAAAAATTATTAATTAAAAGAAAAAAGAAAAATAAAAAAATATTTTTAAAATGAAAAAAAATAAACAAATGAGCTTTAAACAACAATCAAAACTTGAATTTAAAAGTAACATATTAAAATGTATTAAAACTTATCTTTTTATCCTACTTTTTATTTATTTGACAAGACTAAAAAACTTTCAAATTAAAGTACAATATTCTATAGGTAGGTTTCTTTCTTTCGATTTTGATCCATGAATATTCATTAAACAAAGAATAATCTCTTATCTCAATTGTCTCACACCCTAAGTTTTACACATAGATTATTTGCAATGATTTTATGAAAAAATATTAAAAGATTTCTACAAAACAGTGTTGTTTAATGGAGATGGACAATCAAACTTGAGATTCAATTGAATATTTTCTGAATTTTTAATGATTGAATAGAGAAAAAAATATGTTTCAGGACTCATCCAAAAATACCTGTCTAGTTGGGATGGCTTAATTAAAATTTAGCCAAAAATATTCTTATGAAGATATTTTTCATTTTCGAAAAGTGAAAAATTAGATGCATTTAAATATGTTTTATTTGTTTATCCAAGACCAAACCAAAAATCATAGACCTGGGCTGGATTTAGATAATCATGGACCTTAGAATTCAAGTTTTTGAGCTTACAACTCTCTTTTAAGCTCAGGTGCGCACACCCTAATTCAGCGGGTGATCAAAAGAGAAAAGCTTGGCCTCTTCTTGTCGCACAAACTGAGCAAAGGCAGTTCTGTCTTCGCAGTTTCTTTAGCAAAAACAAACAATGGCAAGTGGCAGCAGCAGCCTGCATTCCTCTGCTTCATCCTCCCACAAGCTTCTTGCTTCAAGAAAGGTCTTTAGCTCTTCATTATTTCATAGTTTTCAAAGGCACCGCAGATACAGATTCATTGCATCCTTCCCTTCTTCGCATGCCACCTCTAGTATGCTCTTCTTTTGTTTCCACTCTTTTTTTATATCTCGTTATTCTGCTACGGTTATACTTTCGCTAAGATTTAGTCCTTTGTCACTAGTTCTAACTTGAAATTCCTGATCTTTTTGTTCTTGCAGGATCTTTTTCTTGCTTGTCTATAAAATGTGCTGTACGTTTTCGACCTTGCATCGATATACACAAGGTACTTGATTCAATATGTTGTTGATGCGGGTCCCCACCAGTTGTAATTCTCATCATGGTTCTAACAGCCATCTTCAAAATTATTGGATTTTCTTATCTTTCTTTCTTTGTTTAATCCTGTAAGATTTACCAATTTGAATGCTTGTAGAAATTGTTTAAAAGTGAGAAAACTGTGACAGAGAAGTTCACGAGTGAGAGTGATTCGATTGCTATTTTAATTACCCTTTTTGAATTTATACGTCAATTGTCCAATTGGTGATATGGTTGCTTGTGTTTTAACAAATAGAATCAAGGAGTTGCATTTTAGCATCATTCAGTTTTTATTGGCTATTCTATTCTTGAAGTGAATTTTGAAATTGGGTTCTTAATCGCAATTGTCGCGCTACTTCTGTGTTGGGTTGTCCTCGAGTGAAAATGGGTTCAAGTTTGTGTTTAAATTATGATTTGTTTTTCAGGGTAAAGTGAAACAAATTGTTGGGTCTACCCTCCAGGATTTGAAGGAGGAGGATGGTTCAGCTCTGGTGACAAATTTTGAATCAGATAAGACTGCAGCAGAGTTTGCAAATTTGTATAAAGAAGATGGGCTCATGGGTGGCCATGTGATCATGCTTGGAGCTGATGATTTTAGCAAAGCCACAGCCATTGAAGCCTTGCGTGCCTATCCTGGTAGGTCTATATGTTTTCTGTCTCTGGTGGATTGGATTTGTTCTCTACTGTTTGAGATGTTAGCTTTAGCCATTTCTGTGGTTCTTTCAGAAAATGATTCCAGCAAAATACAATTTTACCTATCCCGCAAATAATTCATTGCAGTTGATGGTAGCCTTTGGTTTGTGTAATTTCTTCTCTGTTTAAGGATACACCCTTACATAGAACAAAGGTGATTTTATTTGGTCTATTCTGTTGTTTACTTGTGTTTGTGTTTGCTGAAAAAAAAGAGCTCTGTTTGTCGAAGATATTCTGGATCTACTGGCACTATTGAGGAAATTTGCAATTAAGGTGCTGTTTTATATGTAACATGTGAGAGTGCTAATTTCCTCGAACACGGAAAAAAAAGATCATGTTATGATTTATACTGAGATTTTCAAATGCCGTCAACTGTATAATGAATATGATCTTTTACTTCTCCATAGTTGATGGGATGTTTAAAACTTACAGATTTTTCCTCTGCTGAACTTACTGCGAGGATTCAAAAAATCTAGGCGGCTTGCAAGTTGGAGGTGGTATCAATGTAAACAATGCTTTGAGCTACATAGAAGAAGGAGCCAGCCATGTTATTGTTACTTCAGTATGTTAAGAACTTTTTTTCTCTCTTTTTACCTTCAATTGCAACATGTTATGCTTTCTTTTTTAAAAAAAGTTTGCTCTGATAGTTTTATAGAATTTTCAGTCTAATTCCTTTGTTTGCCATGCTTTATTTTCTCTGGCATATTGGTAGTTCCTGCTAGGGCGCATATATTTATATTTAACACAGGGTGAGAAGAAGAAAACAGTAGAAAACAGCAATCTCAGCAGAATAAAGTCTAAAATATGGAAGAAAATTGAGCTGCAATGAGATAAAAGTTTAGGGTTCACCAAGAAACCTCAAAAATCTTAATAAATTGATGAATAACAAAGGATGTTTATTAAGATAACCCTAGCGACCTATTTATACTTGTTAAAGCCCTAGTCATAGTCACAATGTAAAACAACTTAACCTCCATGGAAATACTATAAAATGTCAAATGCTAATCACGTGACACATATAAATAATTAAATAACCCAAATATCAGAAATAAAATAAAATAAAATAAAATCTATAGAAAGTCCCTGCATCAATAATGCTCTTTATTAGGAAGTGCTCCTAGGAGCGTGAAGTCCATGTGATAGTGGTAAATATTTTGAGTATTGTGTTTTAATGTGCTTGGAACAGAGTCACGTTAAGTACCCTTGAAGAAAGTATTCCTGGAAATCCCTTATTTTCATTTATCATCCTTTTGTTAATTTTCTTATTACGTTTTTCTTTAAATAGTTTTTTTGTGTTTCTCTCACAGTATGTCTTTAACAATGGTCAAATGGACCTAGAAAGGCTGAAAGACCTTGTTCGTGTTGTTGGAAAGCAGAAGCTTGTTTTAGACCTTAGCTGCAGAAAAAAGGTAAGAAAGCAATAGTCACACATCTCTCTCTTGTTGTAAGCATTGACTGTGACTTAGAGATATCCAATTCGAACTGGGAGTTGTGCGTGAACATCTGACATTTCTACAACTTAATTTTTAATTACTGCTGGTATTTTATGTTTTACATATTATTATTAGTACCAATGTCATGTCTCAAGTATTGTAGCCTAAACAATTTATCTTTGAAGATATCTAGTGTCATCTCCGTTCACAAATTAAAAGGTACTTTATTTTCAACAACTTGTAATAACCTTCTAGGTGCTGTTTCTGATGTGCAGGAAGGTAGATATGCAATTGTCACTGATAGATGGCAGAAGTTCAGTGATGTATATCTTGATGAGAAAATATTAGAATTTCTTGCAAACTATGCTGATGAGTTTTTGGTTCATGGTGTTGATGTTGAAGGCAAAAGGTAAGTTCTGAGTGTTGCCTCGTTGCCTTAAGTTCTCTACTGTCATTTCTCCTGCAAGTTTTATCATCTAGTTTCTGTTAGATATATAAATAGTAGCAGATAATGATCATGACTCAGTTTAGGAGATATTTACTTTTCATCAACCTTATCTTTTCTTCTCCCAAAACAACCTGTCACTGCATGGTTTCTGCTTACTTTTTTGTGCTTTCCATTGTGAGTAATATGATCATTCCATTACATATCTATGAATTCCGTGCTATGAGTTCTTGTTGGAAGACTGGTCTCTGATTGATCTGCTGCTTCTATCCTGCCTCTACTTTTATTTAAAAACCCCTGGTTTTATTAAACAAAAGGATCCTGCCTTGTGTTAGTAATGAATTCATGATTTGGGTAATACATCAAAGCTACATACCATACAACATTCCACAATTATTGAAGTAATCAATAAAGCCTGGAGCAGATTTAATGTGTTCAGGAAGCAGGAAAGAAATGTGTTCAATCAGTTACTATATACCCTACAATAGCGATGCTTTTAATGTGGAATCTAAAACCTCTTCTTCTGAAATTTCTTCAACTCTCTGGGGCTTTTTTCTTTTTCACTGTAAACCATTTCAGAACATTGATGCTATTCTACTCTCTAATTTTAGGCGCCACATGATATATCTTCTATCCAGGATTTTCTAAAAAAAAAAAAGTTAATCCTATAAAACTCCTTTTCATTATATGTACATCACATGCACCAAACTACTGTTTATTGCAGGTTGGGAATTGATGAAGAGCTTGTGGCATTGCTTGGCAGGCACTCACCAGTAAGTGACTTGGGAGTATCATTTTGTATACATGACTTTCTTTCTCTCGTGCTTGTGTCCAGTTACCTTCCTATGCTTTCACTTCACTACTGCTATTTTGTTATGAAATGCCCAAGGGCCAATGTCCTTGACATGATATGATTAATCCAGTTCATGCCAGAAAATGTTGTGTCCTTTTACGTTGATATTGTAGTAACCAAAAGAAACCATCTAATCCTGATTATTCTTTGTGGATTAATGCTAGAAACCAGGAATGTAATGTGCATGCCTAAGTTACAATTGCCATCAATTGATATCCTCTGTAGCTGTTGCTCAGGGGAGGCAAAGTGGTTGTGAGCCATTGCTCAGCATTTTCTTATGGACATGAAACCGATCCTGCTTACTGAATCCACGATTAACAGCTTCCAACTGGAACACTAGCTTTTTGTAATGGAACAAGACACGGCGGATCACTAGGCATTCATATTTGTCTGTCTTTATGCACTGTTTTAATGTATGGATTGCTAATGGTTTCTTTTGGGTATGTCAGATTCCTGTGACTTATGCTGGCGGTGTGACAGTAATGAATGATTTGGAGAGAATAAAGGTGGCAGGGGACAGGCGCGTGGACGTTACTGTGGGCAGTGCTCTTGATATATTTGGGGGTAACTTGCCATACAAAGATGTTGTCTCTTGGCATACGCAGCAGGAGACTTTGATGGTTTAGTTCCTTCTAGTTGCTGTGTTTTGTATGATCCCACACTCAAAGTTCCAAGTTTCATTTAGTTTTTGAAGTTTCTCAGATCCTTATAGATGATGCCTGTAGACCGCGAAGGATTCCAAGTTGTATCTTGTTTTTTACTGCATTTTGTTTCGGCAACCTCGTATGATCTGGGTTTAAGATGACTTTTGAAGTTGGGATTCTGATGTGGGTTATAACAATCAAGAGATAAAAAAGAAGAAGATAAAACACCAAAGCTAGAGAAAGTAGACAACAAAACAGAGAAGCTTAGCTCAACTCAACATAATATAAACAAAGGAAACGGGACTCTCAAAATAACTTCTAAATAACATGATTTGAATTAAATATTAATAGAAGTTGTTTTCCAAGACCACTAGAAAGTTTTCAAGACAGCTACTTTTTAGGAAAACATGATGGAATACTTTATGTTCCAGGTGGAAAAGAACTTCTCAAGGAGTTAGGATCATGTTTACCATGATAGGCTGATAAATCTCGAATATTGAAAGTAGAATGAGTCTAGATATTTGAAGGAAGCTGAATTTGTGTAGACGTTATCATTAATCTTCTCCGATATTTGGCACAGACCAATTTTCTTTTCCTTGAGCTTGTTATGAGAACCAACATGAAGTCTGTCCTTTATCAAACAAACCCAAACAAGATCTCCTTTATTAAAAAGCTCGATGCGTCCATGGACATTTGTAGCCTCTTGGTATTTGAACCTTCTAACGTCTTCCTGAATTCGTACCGAAGTGGACTTAAGCTTTCTTTTTTGACATTGGAGAACTTTGAACAGCTGCTAGATCTAGTTATGCCTCGACACCGTTCCATAAATGGTTTGAAATGGACTCTTCCTAGTAGAACGATTCACAATTGAATTATAAGCAAATTGAGATTGAGTAAGCACCAAATCCTATTGTTTAGGCCTTTTAGAAGCAAAACTTTGAAGCAAGTGTACTTCAGTTTGCCCATTAGTTTAAAAAGGATAATTATTGCTATAAATCAAACAAATCACAATTCATTTCTACAAGGGTCTCCTAAAATGAATCAGAAAATTAGTGTCATGATCACAAAGTAAAAGACTTTAGAAAGGCATGAAATTTCACTACTTCACTGAACTAGAGGTTAGAAACATAGGAAGCATCTATCGTCTTTTCACAAGTAATGAAATGTTCCATTTTAGAATAACTATCAACAAACCAATCATAAAATTCAACCTTACATCTTACATCTTTCCTATGAGCTTTCAGAATTTCAAATGAGTATAGGCATCGGTATTTTGAGCTTTGACCCTTGCAAGTTTGGCAAACCTTGCACTTCTTCATAAAACAAGTGACATCATGATAGATAGCTTGCTATAAATACAGATCTTTAACAAGAAGCACAGGCTTGTCCGGTTCAAAATGTTCGAAGTTCTTTGACAATGCATTCCTAAAAAGAACATTTTGGAAGGCACAAGCAAGATCCCTTAAATAAAAAGTCATATTGAAGCATATACCCTTCACAATTACCTTCCTTGCAAGTCTCCACACATCAAAAAAATCTTTATCATCTTTGTACAAGTCTCGGATGGAGTCAAAGCCTTCAAGTTGAACACTCAATGCGTTTAAAATTGTAATGCCCAATAATTTCTTAACGTTATAAACTTCATTTAGCCTTGGACTTATTAGAAAAATATGGTAATTTTTTTTATTTGGCGTAATAAACTTCATTTAGCCTTGGACTTAGAAAAATATGGTAATTTTTTTTATTTGATTGAGTTTCCCTTAAACATTAATATCATGTTGTCGACGACACATCAACATATTGATGTGTTCATCATAATTATAACATGTTCAATTATCTTGGATTTTATATGATCTCAACATATAACAACATTAGATTATGTCTAGTTTCACAATTTTAATATTTTGTATTCATTTGATATATACACAATATAATAATTAAATATATTAAACAATACAATCCAATTCATGAAAAATACAAAAGGGCAAAGTCATGATATATTATAGCCTAGTAAATAAACTCTAGTGACAATATTATAAATATCATAAATTTTAAATTTGTTGGTATATTAAAATAAATCATTTTACCCTCTGAGCTCTTATATCATAAATGTCTTGACCACGGTATGATAATTAAGTTTTCTTCGATATATATATATATATATATATATATGATTCTTTATTTTTCAACTCAATAAATAATTAAAATCATATTATTCGTAAATAATATAAATTATCAACCAATTCCTTAAATTACTCGTTTTACTTAATGGTGTTGTTACGCATGTGCAACGTTGTTGAGCTATAAATCAAGCGATATAATTCAACCTCTTTAAAAATCCCCTCAACTCTTTCTTTGTCTTTAGGGTTGGCATGGATTGGATGGTTTTTGCTTTATCGTGATTCATCTTTATGCCTTTGTCACTTACTACAAATCCTAGCAATTTGTCAGATTTAATCCCAAACTAACATTTTGCAGGGTTGAGCCTTAGTTCATACTTTCTCAATCTTTCAAATAACTTACTCAACACCTTAACATGATTTTCTTCCTCTTTTGACTTAGCAATTATATATAATCTACATGCATCTCAATTTCTTTAGGTCTTAGTTCATACTTTCTCAATCTTTCAAATAACTTACTCAACACTCTAGCATGATCTTCTTCCTCTTTTGGCTTAGCAATTATATCATTTATATACATCTTAATTTCTTTGTGCATCATATCATGTTTGTCCATACTATTATGAGCCTTTTCCAGTTTGGTTTTTGGTTTCGGATTTCTTCAATTGAGTCCCTAATTGGTCATCAAACTTCAATAGTTATATAATTAAGCTCTTGATTTGATCAAATTAACTCTCAAAAATTATAATTTGACCTAGGAACTTTAATTTTTTTCCAATTAAAGTCCAAATTGACTTCAAAATCAATTTTTCTTGCAATCAAACCCTCTATAAATTCAATTTAAATTTTAATTGAGTCCATAAATATCTGATTTTGGACTTTTCTTTCTCAAATTGAATTTTCTTTGTCAACAAGGCTCTCATATTTTTAAACCTCCTTAACCAATTTTTGACTTTTTTAGCATTCTAGGATTCTTTTTTCACTGTTATTATTTTTTTGGGTTTTTTCAAACATATATTTTTAATTTTTTTTGTATTTTTGTATTTTATATGGAGATCTAAAAATGAGTTACAACAGGTGTTTTAATATATTGTCATAAACTTTCCACATTAGTCCATGCTTATAATTCATTTCCTTTACTTCTTATTTAAAGTCTTATTTGACTTGTTAAGCAATATCCTACCTCACAAGATAACTACACCACTTACTCAAAAATAACATTAATTTTCTTTGAATTATCCAATAATTCAATTCTTTAGCTTCACTTTTTATGCTATCAATTTACATGCTTGACCTCATGTTGCTTTTCTTTTATTTTTGTGTCAGTTCAGGTTAATATCCTAATACCCTTAGCTTACCATTACCTTTCATGTTTTACTAATTCTTTTACTATTAATGAACTTATTTCCATTAAAAACCACATATTTAGTGCATAGATAATTTCAACCCTGGGCAAATCATTTACCATGGATTTAAAATATCACAACAAGTTCTTCCTTATGCATTCAATATTGAACTGAAACTCTCCTCACTCTTTACGTTAGATAACTTATGCATTCAATATTGAACCGAAACTCTCCTCACTCTTTACGTTAGATAATCATTTGTAGTCATTTGCCAGCTCTATCAATGTTAATAAAACTTTTCTTTCATATAAGTAGTCATGCAATCCTTTGTTATCATATAATTTTATGATTTAAAATATATTCTATGATATTTTACACATACACGAAATTCTAATTCTTAAAGTATGGCAATTACATCTTATCAAGATAATTTTAGAATACAATGCATATATACGCTTAGAATCTTTAGATATACAATACCCAATGGTCAATGGGCTTTCATTTTTTCAGTATTTTGTTGGCGACTAAGTCAACCACCTTTTCTTTATTTTGTTTTCATACGGTATAATTATTTATCTCATCCTTCACTGGGATTAGATTTTCATTAATTTAATCTCATTAATTCAATAATCAATACCATAAATATAAATTTACTATCTTTATTTAACAACTAGTTATACTTAGTAAACATTTAATACCACAAATACAATTCCTTCACAATATGATACAACTATATCATTTCTTAAAGATTTTATAACATTTTACACACACACAATCACAATTTCACATTACTTCAATACACTCAATCAAAATAGTTCAAGTACATACATATTACTCACTTATACAAGTTTTAGAAAAACAATATATTTATCCTAGTATAGCTTACTCGTCATTTATGACTTTATTGTCTAAGTGATTTTTTTAACACTTCTACAACACAATTGCACATGACATTAAGTAGATCCTTTAATCTAAACCTTCATTTTAATACCGCTACTAAAATCTCAGTCACCAATGTCCCGCACTAACACCTCTAGTATCTCATAGATTCTAGTCAAATCTACAATCACGATCATTAGTACATCATATTAAAGCCTCTGGTATCTCATGAATACTAATCAAATCATCAATCCCGATAATCAGTGAAGTCATCAATACATTACACTATCACCTCTAGTATACCATGAATATTAGTCAGATCATTAATCTTGGTTATTAGTGCATCACACTGACGCCTTTAGTATCCTATAAATAGTCAAATCATCAATCCCGATCATTAGTTTTTCACACTAACACCTCTAGTATCCCATAGATACTAGTCAAATCCCAAATCTTTTCATTTAACATTTTATAAGTGCATTATATTAATGCCTTTAGTACCCTATGAATAGTCAAATCATCAATCTCGATCATCAGTGCTTCACATTAACAATTTTAGTTTCCTATAAATAGTAATCAAATCCCAAACCTTTTTGTTTTAATTTCCATAATAAGTAATAATATACTTTATAATTAGAGAAATAGAAAATAAATAAATTCAAACAATTTAAATAATGATTATTAACGGAGCAAAAATATTATCACCAAGTAACTAATTTTTTTTATTTTTTTTCCACGTCACATAACATAATTAATCAAATAAATAAATTAAAACAATTTAAATAATGATTATTAAAGGAGCAAAAATATTATCACCGAGTAACTAATTTTTTTATTTTTTTCCACGTCACATAACATAATTAATATCAATGCATAATACATTAAAATAATTTTTAAATGCAAAAAACTTAAGAAATATTCTTAATAGAAAAAAGTGCAGAGCATCCACCTAGAGTTTGTGCTCATGATGCTGCATTTTATTAATGTTTTGATCTAACAACCTTCCATGTATCAACAAGGTTTAATCATCATCATCACATCAACCATTACAAGTGTTTTATTCCAATTTTTGTTTAACTAATATTCTTAAATTAACAACTAGAAAACCTTTAAAATCGCACACACAATGAACACTTTCTATATTCATATTTATTCTTATAAGTTTAATTGTTAAAACCCTTGATTTCATAATAATTAAAAGTACAAATAAGACAAACATTAGATCCTCCCCATATTATAAGGAATTTTGGTTGAATAGACTAACTTGAAAAAACTATAAGTTTTCATTTACTTCTCACTTTGGTAATCTATTTTTAATTACAATTAGTCACATTTCAACATATATCTACACACTCAAAATATAATTTCAAAAGCCCATCCTTTTTATTTCTAATTTGGCCAAAACCTTAAACATGGTTTCCTTGGGTTTCTATTCAAACTTCCCAGTAACCTAGCCATGCAAATACATCTCAAAATTCTTATTTAACAAAAATATCATATCAATTCAAGGCAATAATTATATTTTCTTATATACTTAGTTTTAGTCAATTCTTATTTCAAGAGAAACATAAATTCCTTTTATAATTTTATGAATTTAGCTCTATGATCATTCATTAAACATATCAAACAACACTATTAAGCACAAATAACATAATAATTCAAGGCACAATTCAATTCAATTCTTCCTCTAATTGTTCTAGTCGGTCAAATTGCCTTATAAAGAGGTATAGATTTTTTTTAAAAAAAAATCCTTTCTAATTTCTCATTAGTCATTCATGCTACACTTGAACAAACATATTTAAATCTAAATATCTCGACAATTTAAACTAACAAACCCCTTTTTTCTTTTTTTTCATCCTATGCTAAAACTAGTATTCAAAAGAAATATAGGTGGTCTTATATACTTTCATGCAATTAACACCATACTCAATCTTTAAACACATCATATTAAGTTGAGTGGTTATGCTTATAAAAGGGATTCATGTTTTCCTTCCAAATTTCTCACTAATTCCACATTATTCATTAGTTATTTATGCCTAAAAACATGATTCTACACAAAGATCATCATTTCATACTACCCAACATACAGAAGTCAAAGTTCCATAATATACACATAACTCACCAAGCTTCAAAACAAGTTAAAATCATAACTAATAATGATATGAGTGGTTTTTACTTCCTAATAGTAAGGAATCAAGAAGAAACTTCTAAGAAAACCCAAGTTTTTTGTACCTTCTCCTCTTCCTCTCTCTAATTTTTAATTTTTCTCTTTTCCAAGCTTAAGACCCCTTGAAGGAGTCAAATCATCCTTTTTAGTCCTTCTAAAACCTTTGTTTGTCACTTAAATGTAGTTTTTCTCTTCTTTTTTTTAGCATTTTTTTCAATTTTATCTCAAAATGAACTAAGAAAATGAAGGAGACAAATGTATCCCCTTGCATCTATTGGAAAGCTTATTTTATAGCCAAAGGTGTTCGGTATTTTTTTCAATTTTATCTAATGAAGGAGACAAATGTCTCCCCTTGCATCTACTGGAAAGCTTATTTTATAGCCAAAGGTGTTACTTTTTTCTTTTTATTTATAGTTTTACCCTTATAATATCTTATAAAATATGCCCGGATTCTAATCTAATTCTTAAGACGTTGTCAAACTCTAACTCTAATTGACTTGAAATTTCAACTCAATGTAGAAAAATATATCAAAAGATACCCTGTAAAATTTTAGCTTGATTTAATAATCAAATTGAAAGTTACGTATAATAAAGTAAAGTAGTTGGTTTATGATTTTTCATCAAAAATTTAAATTTTTTCATTTCATCCTTGCATAAGTCATACTAGTCATTCCTCTAGCTTCTTGGGATCATTTTCTTATTCCTATAATATTTTTTTTAAAATAGTAATAGCTCATTGTCGGTTATAACAATCGACTAGTTCTTATTGGCATAACCAATCAAATGGAAACATTACGACATCCCATTTCTAGTGGTCCGACATGTGTGCACGGTGTTGTAGTAACTGAGCTTTGATGAAATTTGTTTTTTTCTTTCTCATTTATCTGTTCTCACCTTGAATTTCACGTTAGCCCTTCTAAAAATTAAATACATCTTGTTAGTTTGTATTTGTAAAGAATTTTGAACCTTATTCTTTTTATTGCTATTTATTTTGCTTTTAATGCTTTTTGAGGTTGATTTATTTTTAATTTCATCCCTTAATATTTTATTTCATTTAATTTTTATATCTAATTTAGTTCTTATTCTTTTTATTATTATTTTATTATTATTTTATTATTTTATTGATTTTTTTTTCAATTTGATCCCTCAATATTTTATTTCATTTAGTTTTTGTATCCATTTTTATATTTATTCTTTTTATTGCTATTTTTTTATCCTTTTATTGATTAATTTTATTTGTCAATTTAGTCTTTCATTATTTTACTTCATTCAATTTTATATTAAATATGGTTCTCATTTCTTTTATTGTTATTTGTTTAATTTTTTTTTTTAATTTTGGATGATTCGAGATTTTGCTTCATGATTTTTTTCATTTTTGCGTTCTATAGGTAATCATGATCTCATGATCCGACTCATGAGTTTCAAAGATTAGCCTAGTTGAACTTTGATCTTTTTTAGGTTCTTTTTTTTAAAAATTTATTTTTTCAATTATATCCTTTCATATTAGATTATTGATCCTTGAGCTTCATGATTTTTTATGCTTTTTTTTTTAGTTATCTCAATCTCATATCTCAAGTCGTAGGTTAGCCAAGATAATACAGATTAACTCTAGGTTTTTTTTATGTTTTTTAATTGATTTTTTTTTCAGTTTTTTCTTTTATAATTTAGTTTGTTTGAGAGTTGGCATCTTTTCTTTCATAATTTAGTTTGTTTGAGAGTTGGCATCTATTGTTATATTTATTTATTTTTTTGTACAAGGTTATTCCAGTCTTAAGACCAGTCCTTGAATTTGGCATAATGACTCAAGTAGGGTTTTTTTTGTCCTTTATATATATTTTTTATGTTCATCCTTTAATGTTTGATTTGCTAATAATTAAGCTTTATTTTTTTTAATTTTTTTCTTTATAAATTTATCTCATTCTCATTTAATTTTTTTTATTATCCAATAAGATCGTTAAGACCTTTTAAGAATATTTAAAGGGTATCTTTTTATAATATTAGAAGGAATTCATTTTTGGCAGGATGTTGTTTTTTCAACTATTCATTGGCTTTTTTTATTCTATTTTTATTGCTTTTTGTATTTTTTAATTATATTATTAAATTAATTAAGATTATTAAATTCATTTGAATCAATGATTCAGGTGCTTATTTTTTATTACTTCTTTATAAACACTATCATTATTTGAAGGTTTTTGAAATTCAACAAGTCCAAATGAGTCAGCTATCTAGTTTACAATACAATGATCAAGTCCTATGTAACCAAGAAAAAATAGAGTAACAAACAAAAATAGTTGATACCTTCCCATATCATTTAAATTGATTTTATTTCTTAAATGATTGTATTATAAATGGATGTTTAGATGTGGACCTTATTTAAATATTTTTTATTAATTTTATTTTACAAGAAATATGAGCTGTGACTGCAATATCTTTTACGAAGAAGAAGCTTACACACTGGGGGATATCAATTTGTCTATTTTTATTAAGGATATAATCACTGTTATTAAACTGGCAAGTTAAACCGAACCTCGCCTGATTTAAGTTCTAAAAAAGCTAGAAATAATTAATCCGGCTAAATTCATGCAACTTTACATTCACTTATTTAATTTTTATAAAAAAATATTAAAATATATTTTTTAACTTTTTCTAAGATAATTAAAACAAAATTATTTTAATTAATACGAGTTAACCAGCTATGAGTTATATCATAAATTAAATTATAAACAGAATCAGAATCAGGTTTAATAACTTGATACACCACAAGTTTTGGTTTAATGTTATGGTTTGATTACTTCTACTAGTAATTGGTAATAAATAATGGAGATATTGTAATTTGTTACGATGGTTTTTTTTCCCCGCCATCTCTCTCTTTTATTAAACCTCTGTGAATGATGACAACATTCAAAATATGCCCAGGTTGATTCGAGGGCAGCAAATATACAAGCTAATATGTCTTTACCGGTGACCGTAGGAAAGTCTAAGGAACCGGTGGTAAACACCCGGTCACAAGCAACGATTGGACTTGTAAAATTTTCCGATCCTTCACTGAATAGCATCAAACGTTCTGTCATCTAACAATTATGTTGCTTTGATTCCACTAATATTACATTCCATTAAGTTGCTTTCATCATTCTTCCAAAAATAAAATAAAAAGAAAAAAAATTGCTTCCATCATGATATACGTTCACATATATATATATATATATATATAAAATCAAAAACCCCGTTAATTTTGTCGAGTAGCAATATAGTTAGCAAAATGGTATAATGGGGCAGCCTTGACATGATCGAAGAAAGCAAGGCCTTGATTGGCTTCATCAACCAATTGGGCAGCAAATTTCTTGGCCTCGTCTATGCCCATCAGCTTGGGGTAGGTCGCCTTGTCACTCGCCAGATCCTTTCCGGCTGTCTTCCCCAGTTCCTCTGAGGACTTGGTCACATCCAGTATATCATCCACCACCTGAAACAGCAACCCGATAGACCTGGCATATTTCCTAAGTCTTTCGACACTTGTAGCATCTGCGCCTCCCATTATCGCCCCACAAACAACCGCTGCCTCTAAAAGCTTTGCTGTTTTATGGACATGAATATACTCCAATGTGCTCAAACTCACTTCTTTACCTTCACTGTCAATGTCCACAATCTGACCTGCCACAAGACCTTTTGATCCAACTGTTGATCCAAGCTCAGCAATGGCTTGGACCACACGGTCCGATGAAACATTCTTGGTGTTCCTAGCTACGTGCTCAAAGGCAAGTGATAGGAGTGCATCGCCAGCAAGAACTGCAGTATCTTCGCCGAATATTTTATGACTTGTGGGCTTACCTCGTCGGAGATCATCGTTGTCCATACAGGGAAGATCATCATGGATTAATGACATGGTGTGGATCATCTCCAGTGCACAAGCCGCTGGCATTGCTAACCCCTCATCTCCTCCCACTAATTCACACGAAGCAATGCATAAAATTGGACGTACACGCTTTCCACCCGCGAGCAGAGAATATCTCATGGCTTCATTGATTTTCTGGGGATGTTGCAAGGGTACTGCCTCATCCAGTGCTTTGTTCACTTGATTTGCCTTGTTGATCATGTACTCCTTAAATTCGAACGCTGGTGAAGGGACCTTCTGTGACTTATTGCCCATTTCTTGGGATTGGAATGAGTGTTTGAAAGATGGGCTTGCAACATAGGTGGCTTGAATTTTCAAGGGCGTAAATTTGAGGTGGCCTAATGGGGTTCTCGGCTGGTTGTTTATGAGGCCATTGACGGGTTTTTTGAGGAGAAGCGAATTGTCATAGAAAGAGATTGTTGTAGAGAAGGCCATGACTGAGATGTGATTTTGGGAGAAGGTCAGATTGACTGTTAATGAGGCAGGTCTTCAAGAGGATTGTTGATGATGAGTGCTGTATTTACATGGTAGAAGATGACTGGAAAAGATGCTGATTTAGCATGGCTTATGAGTAATGATTATTCCTTTTTACATGGCTTTGGACCCTTGTGACAGCACTCTTGGCTTCACTCGCATGCTCCTAGAGGCATCAAAAAGTTTGGTTTTTTTTTTTTTAATTGAGATTTCAAATTTTATTGTAATTAAAATATGATTGGTGATTATTTGCTTATGCTTTAAGGGGAAGGCTGTGAAAAAATTATCTTTTTTATTAATATATTAGCTAAGATATCATAATTTCAACATAATGATCCAGCCTTTTCATTTCCTTAATATCATTGGTTCAAGGGGATGTTTGGGATTTTTAAAATGTATATTTAAAATTATTTTTTTATTTTAGATTTTTTTAATATGTTGGTATTAAAAATAATATTTAAAAATAAAAAATAATGCTTTTAATATATTTTTTTTGCAAATTGCTACACCATTCTAAAACTTCCTTTAAATATAAAAACTAGAATCTAAAAATAGTAATTAATTATTATAAACGCAGCTAAGATGCATTGCATTTTTAAGATTATTTAAAAAAAAAATTAGAGGTATTTAAAAATATAATTGTGATTATTTTTTAAAGTATTTTTTATTTAAAAATATATTAAAATAATTTTTTATTTTAAAAAATTATTTTTGATTTCAATCCATCAAAATGACGTAAGAACACCAAAAAATAATAATTTAAAATAAATAAAAAATAAAAATATTTAATTTTTTAAATATTTTTAAAACATAAAAATAAATTTAATCTCGAAGAATTATAATACATTAATTAGAATTTTATTATCAGTAAAATTCAATCAAAAAAGAGAGAGAGAGAGAGAGTTGTTCATTTATTTTGGAGGCTGGCCCGCATCTCTCCTACGCTTAAACGTTACCAAAATTTTTGTTTTCTTTCTATGAATGATAGCACAGAGAGAGAGAGAGAGAGAGAGAGAGAGCATGTAAATATGGAGACAAATGCAAAGTGAACGAGCCAAGTGCACTGCATTCTTCTTCTTTGAAACGGGATACACTCACTTGCTTTGACAGCAAATTATCAATTTTCTGTTTTTTTCTTTCTTCATGAGTTGACTTGTTTTACTGCTTAAGAATTTTATTAATTTCTTTCTATTTTAATAAGATTTTTAAATTATTATGCAGAGTATATATACCAAATAACTCTCCAGCTTGTTAAGAGCATCTCTAATAAAAAATATTATTTTAAAAAAATAAATTAATAAAATAATATTTTAAATAATATAATTATAGATTTTTTTATTATGTACATTTCAATGAAAAAAAGTAATTTGAAAAATCAATTTTATTAAAGTGGAATAAATAAATATTTTATTTTTTTAATAATTTTAATATTATTTTTTTCCACATAACTAAATTTAATTGGTTTATTTTATTGTTATCCTCATTTTATTAATTTTGATTTTTTTAAGAGGTATATAAAAATAGTATTTATATAAAAGAAAAGATATTTTATATTTTATTTGACTTTTCTTATAAAAATAAAATTAAAATATTAGTTTTTTATTTGTGGGTAGCCATTTAGCATCTCATGCTCTAATAATTAGTCACAGACTAGAAACTTAGCTTGCACCGTACAATACGGAAGATCAATTTTTAAAAATCCTAAAAAATAATATTAAAATGTCATAAAGTCAAAAATCTCATCTATAATACATCAAACATTTTAAAGTAGTGGTGACATACAGGATTATATATTAAAAAAAGGTGATATATTGAATTAATATGGATTAGTTAAGGTTAATTAATGAAATCTATAAGTTAAAATATAAGACTGTAATAATATAAAATACCTTAAACCAAAGTAAAATAAAACTAATATTACAAAATCTTGTAAGTTTGAAATAAAAAAAATATTTAATTTGAAAAAAATAACTCATGTAAATGTAATCGGTGGCATATACTATATTACATGTTGATAATGATAGTATTTTTTTTAAAAAAAAAATTAAGACTTAATTTATTGATTTAACTAAATCTAATAAATTTGATTATTTTAAAAATATAATAAAAATTTAAAAATAATTGTTCTTGATAAGTTACCATGTATTTTTTTTTTTAATATAGCTGAGCAGTTTACTTGTTGTATATTTTAACTACTCTTTTTAATATTTTATATGTATTAGAATATTAAATTGCCATTTTTTTTACCCGGCAATAACAAAAGAAAATTGCTAAGATAAAAGTACAAAAACAACATGAGTGTTCAATTAAAGAAATCTCCCATTTAAGGCTAATTAAATTTTACCAAATTGTAGTGTTAAAAAGTAAAAAATCAAACATATTCTTAGATGCTAGTTGATTGAGGTTTTTATTGCTGGAAAAAAGAAGAAGAAAAAATAACATTAACACATTGTTTTCTAGGTTTTTTTTTTTTTAAAAAAAAGAAAGATAATGAAGAAGAATGAGAAGATAAATCTATCCTCCACGCAGTGAGTTAGGCTCATGTACACAAAAGGCCTAGCTGCTACACTAGTATCCTTCCTAGACAATTCTCCAATTATACGTCATTTGGGTTAAGCAAAGTTAATTTAATTCAGTTTAATTTTTTTCTATTGTATAAAAAAGTAAAAATAACATAATTTTTTTAAAAAATTAATGAGTTTCATCGAGTTTTAACTAAGTTTTTCATGAGTTGATGGATCACCTGAATTATTAATCAGATTATATTATATTAATCCTTTTATATTTTACTAAAATCTAACCTAACCTAACCCTGGCCTTGATTACTCAAGTTAAGAGCCAACCTGTGGGGTCTAGTTTTAAAACGCTACACTAGACAAGAGTACTATCACTCAACTTCCTCAATCTCGTCCAAAAACAAGGTCCATAAAGTTCTGAAGTTTTTCTCAATCACTCCCGCTATTGTTATCGTATTTCTCTCTGAAAAAGTTCCTATTCGATGATAATCTAACAGGGAATATCAAAAGAAGGACCAAACTGAGAAATATAAAAATTTAGGAACCCTATAGACAAGATTCCTACTTTTAGGATGAAATAAGAATTAATCACAATAGAAGGGACTAATATGAAGTTTGACTGAATTCAACGTGACGGAAAACATGATCCACTTTTGTTTCTCTTTCCCTCTCTTCTCCACCCCTCTCCCTCCCTTGAGAGGGTTCATCTCTTCCCTACCCTTCTCCAAAAGCCACCATCTTTTACACACATTCCCATAAAAAAGACGATACTTCTAATGAGAATCTGTACTTTATTTCTCCTGTCTTCTTGTTCCCCTGCCCACGGGCTCAATCCTCTTCTCTTCTATGAACGACGCCGTTGCCCCATCAAATTCTCTCACTTCCGTTTCAATCTTCTTACCAAACCCAGATTCTTTACAGGTGATTCCATTGTTACTAACCGTAAAGTTTGAATCTTTTTAAATTTAAAACTTTGAATTCTGAATTGGGACTATAAAGTTTGATACTTGGGATTGTGTGAAGTGTCAAAATTTGATTTTGTGTATAATGGAAAATGGGTTTTTGTTTTTGTTAATTAACATCTGCCTTTAGTTCAGTTTGAGAGAAAATTGAGATTATAAAGTCTGAAACTTCTGATATGGACTGTAGTCTAATGTGATCAACGGCTGGTAATAATCAACTGTATTGAGTGTCGACGTGATTAGTAGGATTTTAGAATATCAATCCAATTAGTTGATCAGCTGGTGAAAAGATTATCCGTAGCTAAAAATGGTGTGATTGTTTTAACAAATTTGGCAAAGAAGAATACAATTCAGAGTTTACTTTTCTCTCTAGTTCTTTCTTTCAAAACCATAACTGTCAAGGGATGAAATCGCTAAGTTCTTGAAAAATTTGTACTGAAGCGAGGATCGAAGGGTGAAGTAAAGCTGTAATAACGGTGGAAGGTACAAGAATAAGGGTTCTTGAAGATCATTGTTAAGCATGTCGAAGCCTGTTAGAGCATTTCTTGATTGCCTTGGATAACTAACTATGCTAATAATTTGAAAATGTTAATTTATGTATAGAAATGCATTTTTATATGTTAGTTTGTGAATTTGTTGAATAGCAATAAGAAGAAATTTAATACTTGTTTCGTTTTGGTGATAAAACTGGTTTTTGTTGAAGCTATATTTTAATTTTTGGGTTTGTTTATAAAATTATTTTTGTTAGCTTAATAGCATTTTTATTGCTTTTTAGTTGCTGTTTCTGCAACAGAAAATGGTGTATTTACTTCCCCAGAAATTGCGAGGTCATTTGATTTTTCTTCAGAAGAACGAATTTACAACTGGTACTATTTCTTTGACCATACTCTAGTTTCATCTTACATTCTGTAAATATGTTACTTGATAGAATTTTCATATGCAAATGGTGCTGTGCTTCTTCTAAATGTGTCTTAGCATATGTTCATTCATTGGTAACATCATCTAATTGTTGGATGCTACGTGGGAATCTCAAGGAATTTTTAAGCCAAGTTTTGACCGGGGCAGTGATCCTTTTGTGGTTTCAATGCTACCTCCAAATGTTACTGGTTCATTGCACATGGGGCATGCAATGTTTGTGACTCTTGAGGTTTGGAACTGAACTCAAACTAATTGATTTATGACCTGAACTTTCATTTGTCTTTCCTGTACATCATATTAGGATCACACAACAGCTTTTGATCCACCGCTCAGCTAGGGTGCTTGGTAATGGTGTTGCTGACTGCCCATCACTCAACAACCTTTCACAGAAATAGCTTAGATCAGGCTCAAGAAAAACAGGGTATGTATGTTGGGGGGAGGGGGGAGGGGGAGTTGCCTCCCAGTAGCTTTTTGCCCTCCAAAGAACAAAATATCAACTGCATGTAGAGTGCAGACACCTAGTTTGCCTCCTTAGGCCATCCTTCTAAATGGTAGGTGGAAATTATAACTCACTATGGACATTACACTCCTGTTGATGCTTATCCATTGTTTGATCATTGGCTGTGGTTATGTAGCTGTTGCTTTTAAGAATTGTTCTAACTTTCGCTTCATTTTTGGTTAATGAATCAGTTATAGTGAAAAATGGTAGCTGTAGCTGCTATTTATCTGGCATGCAGAGAAGATGTTTGAAGCTTTCTTCAAAGAATAAACAGGGAAAAAAAAGTGAATACCATATCTTTCTGGTTCAAATATAGGGATACAATAACTATGCAAATGAGAAAATTTTTGATCGTAAGATATAAGTGATACAACATGGAATGATTGTCTGAATATAATCATCCAAGGCTTATAGCAAAAGCAAATGCTATAGAGGCCCCAAAACTGCTGACTTTACTGTGAATGATGAAGAATTCTGGAGATACATTATTCTTGAAAGTTCCTTGTCTTAAGGAAAGCAAATTTTAAAACCAACAACTATGGTAATGTAATAGATCCCCTTGATACAATCAAAGAGTTTGGCACTGATGCTCTACGATTCACTATTTCTCTAGGAACTGCTGGCCAGGTTTCTCTCCTGTCTTATAATCCTTTAAACTGCTCCTTCAAGACTAATGGCATTTTCTGAAGGAAAAAAAATACACGGAGCCAATCTGCCTCCTGCATGTGGATGGTTTAAAACTTACAGCAGATGCTATTTTGTTTACTAATATACGTGCTTTTAGACCTAGGACCTTAATTTGTCTACTGAGAGGTTGACTGCCAACAAGGCTTTCACCAACAAACTATGGAATGCGGGCAAGTTTGTGCTGCAGAATTTGCCTAGTCAAACTGATGTATCTGCTTGGGACGCTATAATGGATTATAAGGTCTCTTTATCCTCTTTGAGAGGACATTGGTTTTTTTGGTGTCACGTTTTCTATGCTTACTGTAGGCATTGCCCTGTTCGGTAAACTGAACAAATTTTATTCTTCTTGCAGTTTGACAGAGAGGAGTCTGTTTGCAGGCTACCTTTACCAGAATGTTGGGTGGTAAGAAAATAGCTATGAAGCATCATATCCATTGTCAAATCTCTATAGTTAAACTAATATCCTCGTTTAATTTCAGTTGTCAAAACTTCATGTGCTTATTGACATGGTCACAACCAGCTATGACAAGTTTTTCTTTGGAGATATTGGGAGAGAAACTTATGATTTCTTTTGGAGTGATTTTGCTGATTGGTACATTAAATCTATCTAGTTTTTCTTTGGAATACTTTTACCTTTTAATGGAGATACTGTAGACAATAAATAAATTTTCTGTTCCTGGAATCTAAAACATGAGCCTTATATGTAATTATCTCAATACATAAAGCACTTAATACATGTGAGAGGCTGCACTTTGGTAGAAAGATAGAGATTGAGATTCAGTGCATGTATGTACGTATGAACTATGTCACATGGTTTTCAGCATTATCATTTTCCTGTTTTGAAGGGTAAAATTTTCATTCACTAACAGGCTAGTTCTTAGAACAAATTTTTTAGATAAAGTGGCAACTGATCCCTTAAAACGTTGGATTCACAGAGTGGGGAAATATAGGGTAATGAGTTCTTTGTTTCCTTTTTTCATTCCTTATTGGTGAAACTCATGGTTTTTTCTTGTCTTGTGCATGTACATTCATGCTTGCTATTATGTGCATAGATGTAGAACTGTAGATAAATTTGGTGCTTGTTATACTCCAAATGTAGCTTTCTTTTGATGTCTTGCTTTTTTGGTTTAAAGAGTTTAGCTGTTTCCATAGTTTTATGCCTTCTCTTTAGCCAGGTGTATTGAAGCCAGTAAAGCTCGCCTTTAACATTTTGGAGCTGATTCAACTTCTTCTGTGGCACAGGCTGTTCTATTGTATGTTTTTTGAAAATGTTTTGAAATTGCTACATCCGTTCATGCCATTTGTCATTGAAGAACTGTGGCAGGTAACAATTTTGTAGCATATAAGCCATGTCTACTCTGCCCTAAACTTTATTATTAGAGGTCACATGAGCATTTATTCTCAACCCATCTTTTATTCAACTGAAATGGACTCCTCATTTAAGTAACTTTGTTGGTTTTGACGTTTGAGTTTAAAGATCACTTTTTTTTATTTTAAAAGTTGATATTATGTGTTCAAGTTTAAAAATCACTTCTTTGAGTTTGAAGTTGATGCAGTTTGTTCCTTGTGATGTCACTTTTAAAAGTTGACAATATGTTTCACTTTATTGATTCTTGACTTCCTCCAATTTATACACAGGCACTCCCTGAACGGAAAGAAGCACTTATAGTATCTCCTTGGCCCCAGACTTCACTTCCACCTTCGGAGCTACATAAAAAAATTTACACTCAATTGGTTAATCTGTGACAAAATTTTTATATATTTCTCTCTCTTTTTTAACCACAAGAATAATGAATCCATCTTTACTTATGAATTAGACTAGAGCAATTCGCAATGCTCAAGCAGAATACTTAATTGAGCCAGCCAAGCGTATATCTGCATCTATAGTTGCAAGTGAAGAGGTTATCCAATATATATCTGTAAGTGCACTCCATTTCCTTAATCTGTATTGTAGGTAGACATTAGTGTGCTGTTTTAACTAGAGATTTAGCTTTCATAATCAAGAGAGGATATAAACATTCTTTCTTATTCCTTGAGTTTCATTGGTCTGGCATTGTAAAATTTGAACCTTTACGATCCAAATCCATTTGTCTCATATGCTGTCTTTTCTTCCATCTCTCCAAACACCTCCTGAGCTCATGGCCAAGGCCCCTGGCCAAAAGAAATCCTTTCTTAGTGCAATAGAGATATTAACCATTCTGAAAAGGGAGGAATACAGATAAAACATGCTGCAAACAGACTGGCCTTCTGGTCAGTAAAGATAGGAAAAAGGATTCTTACTTGTATAAATTCTCAAACTTCCGCTGCCCAAACTGATTATAACATGTAAATGCCCTTTCATGCCAAGAAAACTAACACAAGTTATATTTTAGCACTTGAAGTGGTCTGGCCCCAACCATCCAAATAATTTTTTTTGAAGGATAGTGAATTATGCTCTCACTTATCTTTTTAGCTCTGTTTCTTTCATTAAATGTTATGTTTTCTATTTGATAAAAGAAAGGGTATTATGCACGGGATTCATCTTACCACTTCTTTGCATGCTGTTTATAAACATGTCATGGCTATATCATTCTTCTATTGCAATTTACAGATGTTTAGGCAAGGTGATTGAATAGTAGCCTTTTTAAGTAAGACACTTTGTAGCATGGCTGTTGAATTTGTGCATGTGCACACTAAGCATGGTAATAACAATCACTGTCAATGCAGAACGAGAAGGAAGTCTTGGCTCTTCTTTCCAGACTAGATCTACAAAATGTCCATTTCATAGATTCTCCTCCAGGCATGTTTATTTCCGCATTTTGTTTTCTTTCTTGTAAATGGGCCAGTTATAAATGACATATATTACTTTGCCTTCTTTCATTTTTCCTTTACTTATGACTGGCCTTTGAACTTTTAATTCTAAATGATGTATATTCCATTGTGCTTTAGGGGATGCAAACCAATCAGTACATCTGGTTGCCAGTGAGGGACTAGAAACTTATCTTCCTCTTGCAGATATGGTCGATATATCTGCTGAAGTAGAAGGCCTTTCAAAGCGCCTCTCCAAGATGCAAGTAGAGTATAATGGACTTGTTGCTCGTCTCAGTTCTCAAAAAGTATGAGCATCTTTCTACTCAACTTTTAAATGCGTTTATGCCCACAAATCTCCCCCTCAAAATAAGGGATTGCTGAACCGTGATCATTATGGATTTTGTATGATCCAAGGTTATAATTTTCTAGGCCCTAGCACATCTTGATGTTAAGTAAAGACTGCTAGTGCTAGTCTCTTACCCTAGGATAAATCTATTTTAACATTCATAGCTCTTGATAGTTTGTAACATGCTTACAATTTATCTCTCTTGATAGTTTGTAGAGAAAGCTCCCAAGGATGTTGTCCATGGGGTTCGAGAAAAGGCAGCGGAAGCAGAGGAGTAGATAGACCTCACCAAGAATCGGTTGGCTTTCCTGAAATCCTCTGTTCTGGTGTCGCAATAGGCTGTCTGGGTAGACTAAATTTCTTCTCATTGTCCAGATTAAATCCACAAAATTGGATTTATCTCATTTCTAGACCCGGTGCTCCATACAACCATCTGACATACACATCATCTACTTTCTGGGGGGACAGCGACGATTATGGATGACCATTTAGGACAGGATAGTGGAACAGTTGGATGTCCGGAAGTTTTGCATAAATTGAGTGTTGCTTTGCCTTGTTTAATGGAAGAGATTAAAGTACTTGACAAATTGCTTATAAGATTGTGCTCCTATCCATGATAATTTTTGTGCCATAGGTCACAGATAGAATTCTTGGCCGTCTAAATGTACAGTTATTCATCTACCACCGGAATTTCTAATTCTATTGGCCTGCATTTATCTTTCTACATTGTACAATAAATTCAATTCTATAGAATATTTTAGCCAAGTTGTCAATTTAATTTTGTTTCAATTGAAATAGCTAAAATATTTTATATCAATTTAAAAAATAAAACAAAACAGAATAATTTTTATCTCATTTTAAATTTATATTCATTCTAGATTTTTAGGCTAAAATATGATTGAAACGTTCTGGTTTCATTTTATTGAACGGAATGTTCCGGTTTCATTCTAGATTTTTAGGCTAAAATATGATTGAAATGTTCCGGTTTCATTTCATTTTTATTTCATTTTTTAAAAGTTATTGAATCAAATTGAACGTTCTGGTTTCATTTTATTTTTTAAAAGTTATTGAATCAAATTGAATCTTGTTCAATTTCATTAATTAAACTATTCAAGTATAAAAAACTAATTTTTATTATTATTTTCAATAATAATGATATTAATAATAATATTGAAAATTATTATTACTATTTAAATTAACAATGATATTAATTTTTTAAAATTAAATTTATCCTAATATATATATGGTTTATATTCATATTATTTTTTTCATGTTTATACTTTGTAGGAATTTAAGCAAAATAAAAAATGTTTTAAATTTTATTAATCTTAATAACATTGATCAAATTTTATATTTAAAATATTTGTGTTAAAACATTTTACTTTCATAATATTTTCATATTTTATTTAAATTGAATTATTTTAAGTTAAAGATCTATTTAATTTTAATTATTTAGAAATATTTTAAATTTTGAAATTATATTTCTTTGTCATTGTATTTGTATTATATAATTTATAATTAATTTATCTTGAATTTAAATTATATTTGTTATATATATATATATATATATATATATATAATACAACTTCAAAATCACACGCTAAAATATTCCAAAACTAAAATATTTTATTTCAATTAAAAACACAAAATACTTACGGAAATGAAATTAACAACTTGACTTTACCTTTACATGGATGTGCCTGCCATTTCGCCGCGTATCATGATCTGGCAGTCTTTTAGGCTTTGATGATTTGAAACCGAGTAAAACCTTTCATATTCTAAGTGGCCATTGTAATGCAGATGAAGAACGTTGTCACTGATCAATATGAAATTTATCAAGAATGAGATCGGTTTGATTGTAAATGTGAAAGAACTGCTACAGCCTTAATAATCTCAATCGCCAATTTACACTTTTAAATGCAGTTCAAAACTATGGATTAGCAGAAATTCCCTGGAAGCACCATCAGATGATTCCAAATTGTTGGCGTATAGCTGCTTGGCTGACAGTTTACTTTTTGGTTAAATCCCAAACCATTACTGTCTGATAAAGTCATTTATCCAATTCGTATCAAGAAAAGAAACGAGACCCATCAAACAAAATTTAAAAATTATTTCAAGTTTTTGAGGATTATTTACATAAGATTCAAGCAAAAACCTGCCAAGGCAGTTTGATGCTTCGACTTGAAAGCTCACACTATATTTCTCTAATCCAGCAAGAAGCCTTCCATATTCTATGTACTGGCACCAAAATAATGCGAGCAAAAAAGCTTCAATCCTTTAGAAACCATTTCGTTGTAAAGGTTAAGAGCCCTTCTTTTGTCACCCTTCTCGAAGTACACTTTAATCAATGCTTCATAAACATCCTCACGAGGATTTAGAGATCGACCTATCATAATTCTTAAATATTTTTCTGCTTCCTCTAGTTTTCCGCAATTGCAGAGGCCCTTAATCAAGGAAGTGAAACCCATTAATCCAGGAGAGAGTGAGCGATATTCCATTTCATAGTAAAGTTTGAGCATCTCCTGAATCTGATTGCTTTTTGCATAACCAGAAATTAGATTAGAGTATGTGATCTCGTCTGCTAAGAACCCTTCATCTAACAAATTCGTCAACATCTCATTTGCTCGTGTCACATCCTCTATTCTACACAGCTTTCCTACCATCTCATTGAAAGCTGAAAGGCTGGGAACATGTCCCATCTCCATCATTTTCTTGCAGTAACTCAAAGTTTCTTCTACTCTTCCTGCTTTAGCACAACCTTCAAGGAGAAAGTTAAAAGTGTCTTCATATGGTTTCAAACCCATGTTTTCCATTTCTTGCAACAACTGATTTGCTTCTTCAATTCTTTCCTCCTTACAATAAGCTCCTATAAATGAAGTGTACACAAAAGAATTTGCATTGAAACCTCGCTTAAGCATTTCCTCATAGACCTGCATTGCTGAGTTCAAATTTCCAAGCTTGACTTTAGCATAAACAATCAAAGAGTAAGCAACAGTATCCATAATCATGTTCTTTCGAAGCATCATTTTCAATAAAGCCAAGCCTGGTTCAACTCTCCCCTCCTCTAGAATCCTAAATACCAAACAAGTATTAACAATAACTACAGGAGAGCATCTCTTTCCATGGATCTTATCCAACATGTTCACAATTGTTTGCAACTTCCCTTCCTTACACAAAGCACTGATCATGCTTTCGATTGTTGCTTCATTTGGGTAAGTTCTTCGGTGAAGCATATGCTCATAAATCTTCCACGCCAGGGGACTTTTATCAGATTTTTGAACAACATGAATCAAGCTGTTGAAACTTATAAGGCTTAAGGTGAACCCATGTTCTTCTAAGCGGCAGCAAACATCAAAACCAATCTCAAACATTCTCAGCTTCACATAAGCCTGAACCAGCAAATCAAACACTAAGGGGCTTGATATAATAATCTTATAACTACTAATGAGGGAATCCACAACCAAAAATTTTGTAGGATCCCCTACACTTTTCTTCAGAATTGATTCAAGCAATGCCTGAGCATCCATTATCAGCCGAGCTTGAATTAATACGTGAATCATCAGACAATATGATTGAACCCCATGTACAAAATTCCTTCTTGCTGACCAATGAAAGAAGCCTAGAGCCCGTTTTGCATCGGTTGGTTCCTTCAATTCCAGCAGTACATTTTTGACAAGCAAATTGTTGAGCTGAAGAGACTCGAATTTTCTATTCAGGGTATCCCAGTTGTACCCTCTCCTTAATGAATCACATATGGAGCTTACAACTGTATCACTTTCTGTTTTTGTGCCATCATGAAGAAATCTAGCCACCTCAAACCAAGAACTGCAGACATGTGGATGAATGGAATACTTGAGTGGTGTTGAAATCAAAGATGGAAAAGTTCGACGCAGCAAAGCCATGCTCTTGCCAAAGTTTTACCTAATCAATCAGGACAAAGTATCGGATGAGACATGAACTCTATTAGGATTGTACATCTTGACAAATATTATGAAGTGCTCAGCTCTTACCTTTGGAACAAATTGCAAGACATTCTGCATCGGCAACTAACATGTAACTGTAACATCTTCAAGTATCAAATTGAATAAAAAAGAAAAAGCTTGATCAAAGTTCAAGCCAAAAGATTTTCTCCTTAAACTTCCACATTTCCGTTGCCAGACAAAATCTCAGAATTAGACACATTCATACATTTATTCACCTTCACAGAATTTTCAAACATTCAGCTGCTACCAATTTGCAAACCATGGGCATGTGGGTGCGGGTCACTAAGCACAATTGTTCCTCAAAAGTTTGAATTTTTCTTTCTCATTTCTATATATCTCCATATAACAACAAAACCCATGTCCTTGCTTCAAAGAACTATTGAGAAAGGCAATAAAAATCTCGAAACTTCAAAAGTATAGAGAGAGAGGAACCTGATAAGTAAGCAGAGTGATTCCTTCTACTTTGTCAGTGCTTGAGAAAGACAGAAAGCCCTCACGAATCCTTGTGAAATTTCTGCCCGCTCCTCGATGGTTTTTGTTTTGCTTTAAGTTTAGAGGCTTTGGAGAGGGAAGAGGGAACAGGGAACAGGGAAGAGAGAGCTTAGGCTTTGGAGAGGGAACAGGGAACAGGGAAGAGAGAGCACTACAAACAGAGGGATTTAATGAAGGGATGGTGTCCCATTCATTGATATTGCTTGATTTTATTGTTTCGTAGGTCAATTATTTTTTTAAAAAATAATTTTTTTAGAAAATTTTCTATGTCCAATGTTAATCTGATTATATTTTTATTGAATTAACCAATTCTATGTCCAATGTTGATCTGATTATATTTTTATTGAATTAACCAAGTTTTATGAAGTGAAAATCTAGTTAATCCAATATTCATCTCAAGTTAGTTCCATGTCTTACAAGATTTGGTTCAACAAGATGTAACAAACTACACGGCTAAATCATCTCTTCTACTTTGCCAAGAAGCTGGGTTTCGTACATGGTAAAATCAAGAACTAAACCTTTACAAAAATTATACTAAAAATAAGTTTAGTTGGAGTCATGCCAAGAACAATCGCTTAAAAATTGAATGTGTAGACAGATGACAAATTTTATTGCTCATGAGATTTGGAGATGCACACTTGACATGCATATCTCACCCATGGTAGATGTTTCTCAAACAAAATGAAAACAGCATTTTTTTTCTTTTCACTAAAAATAGGCATAGGCTTTCAATCTAGCAAATCACATGCATCTCTCACCCGTGGTAGATGTTTCTCAAACAAAATGAACACAGCATTTTTTTTCTTTTCACTAGAAATAGGCATAGGCTTTCAATCTAGCAAATAGAATTTCTTTAAAAACTGTACATTTAATATTAAAGTTTATTAAACTCGGTCTGGCTCATAATTTTAGGAGTTATATATATTAACATGAGTTAATTAAATAATATTTTTTAAAATTTAATAATATAAATTTAAGAAAAAATCAAATCAAATTTTAATTAGATTACAATTTGATAATTAAAATTAGTTTCAATTTTTCTCATGACTCTCCGATTTAAAACAAGTATAATTCACTTAAAAATAGAAGAAATTGACCCTAAAAATAAATCAACAGAAAAACTGTCTCTCATCTCCTTAGTGCTTGCCTGTACATGTAAGGTGGAGAAATCTAATTTTGGAAACCAAAAATTGATGATATAGACAATGCCACTAACAACCTTCACTCCTCACATAACCTTACCATACAAAGAAATTGATGATATAGACATGCCACTAACAACCTGCTCATCCTTTTCTATTCACTCCTCACATAACCTTACCATACAAAATCAGTCTAAACTGCAAGTGAGCTTCTGGTTTAATGGTGGGAGGGACTTGTCCCCTTCCTCCGCCATGATTATCTTTTAAAAATATTTAAAAGTATAAGAGTAATTATTTTTTCAAGTATTTTTTTTAATATTTTTTCAAAAATACTTTTTTCATTAATGTATAAAATATCAAGAAATATACTGCGGTGTCTTATCTGCTCACTGGGCTTGCAGGATATTCAGGGAGCCGTGGGGATTAGTCGTGGGGCTCGTAAGCTGGCCCGGACACCCCACATAAATCAAAAAAAAAAATCAGTCTAAACTCATAATTATCTTTTAAAAATATTTAAAAGTACAAGAGCAATTATTTTTTCAAGTATTTTTTAAAAAAATATTTTTGTCATTAATGTATAAAATATCAAGAAATATATAAAAAAATTAAAACACAAAAAAAATACTAGCTGTTTTTTTTTTATTATTATTATTTTAATTTAGCATCCAAATCCACAATTTACCGGACATTTCACCAAACCAACACCGTCTTCAAATCTCTCGTCTCAACATCCCTCACCCTCCTAAAATCAGCCCATAAACTCTCTCGCACTCCCCATACTCGAAAGTCCCAGATCCTCTCAAGCCTTGATATCAAACCCTAACCCCCCCTTCTTGAACCAAAACATAGCCATGGACTCCACCCCAGTCCCACAACATCTCCCCTTTAAACCCTCTTCCTCTTCTTCGGCCTCCAAACTCCCCATCAAACGCAAAACACCTGATTCTCTCCACCATCACCACCTCCTCTCTCCAAAACTTGAAACTTCCTCCACCACCACACCAACCACCACAAACCCAGATGCAATCTCCACTCCAGCCACTAATTCTGAATCAAAGCCACCACCTTTTAAGTTCCACAGAATCTGGTCTGAGCCTGATGAAATTAGCTTCCTTCAAGGCCTACTCTCTTCATCCTCTCAAGGCCTCTCATTTCCTAAAGACTTGCACTTTTTTTATGACAGATTCTCCAATTCAATGTCACAACCTTACACAAAATCTCAGCTTTCTGAGAAAATGAGAAGGCTGCGTAAGAAGTTTCGCAGTACGTCTTCGCGCCTTGCGCGTAATGGGTTCAATTATTCGTTATTATCGCCTCATGATCGTTCTCTTTATGATCTCTCTAAACAGCTTTGGAGCCCTGAATTTGCTTCAAGCTCGCCTTTTGGAGGTAATAAGAGTACAGGTAGTAATAGTAATAGTAATTTTGATGGTAATGTGAGTAGTTTTCGTCCTGATAATGTTAAAAGGACGAAACTGGATGAGGGTTTGGGGGGTGTTAATGGTAGTTTTTTGCCGGTTTTTGCTTTGCCTTGCGAAAATGTAAATGTGAGTAATGAATTGAATGATCTGGAGTCGTTGGATTTGGATGAATTTGATGATGGGTATGTTGTGAAAATGAGGGAAGGCAATGCGGGGTGGGAGGTGGATAAGGCGGTGAGTGGACGTGGAGGTGGCTGCGGTAGTGTGGCAGTAAAGAGTGTGGCTAAGAGTGTTCTAAATGTGTTTGACGAGTGCGTAAAGGAGGTCAAGAAGGTTGTTCTTAAAGAGAGGTTGGATAGTTCTATGGAAGGGAAGAAGGAGAAGGATTTTCAAAGGAGGTGGAGGGAGCAAAGAGTTGCTGAGTTTGATGTTTTGGCTCTTCGGTTGAGGTTGCTTCTTGACAATTCTGCTAAATAGGCAATGACTTTGTTGACTTGTGAGTAGATTTCCTTGTGCATTCTCTAATGCAGGCTATTTTTTTAATTTATATTTTTGTAAGTAGTTACATGTAATTATTTACGGGAAATTAAGGTAATGAGAGTCCATTCATTCCTATCATATGATTGTGCTAGTTGTCTCTGATAAAAAAAAATTTCCCCTGTTCCTCTTTGTTGGTTACTAATCTTGCATTATGCGGTTCATGTAAATACAACGAGTTTTACAATTTATTTGAGTTTGGCTTGTTTCCTTATGTTTAATTGCTATAAACTAGATGCCAGGTATTGTCCCATTGCCACCCCACAGAGAAGGACCAAATAATCCACGGGAGAACCTGCAATAGTGAGACTGTGAGCTTGAAACTCTTACCTGTGTATGCTGTAGAAAATTGAGGCCCAGGGAAGTCATCTGCTTAAGTTCAAGCTCGATGAAGCATCTTGAGACTTCATTGAACAGGAGAGAAGCAATTTTTTTCCACCGGTGATCCATGAGTTCAAATTAATTTGAACCAGTGATGCTTCATTTTGATGTTGAAATAGTTAGCATGCTTCAAATTGAACCAAGTCATAAAGAGTAACTGAACAGTCAGCTAATCAGATAATAAAGTGGTTCGCGTGCTCGAAATGGAACTCAGCGTTGGTTCTTACTGATGGTTTCACCACTTAATGGAGCCTTCTGATCAATTGATCAACAAATAGGCTTGAAATTTAGTTAATTGGAAATTGGTAAACCTATTCACGATTGTTACAAACAGTTTAATTATGTGTATAGTCTGTGAATCTGCTTGGACAAACAATTATGTGTATAGTCTGTGAATCTGCTTGGGAGGGATGCAATATTGTTGTTAAAGGAGAACAGTATCTTTTGGAGCTTCAGCTATATGTTTCATCTGTCAAATAGCAATGTAGGAAGCTTCCCAGTGTAACGAAAACACACAGCCCATGAAACAGGTAAATGAACCGTAGCTCAATTTGCATGTTTTCTGATTTCCTGCTGAACTCTATTATTCTGTAGGCAGGAAAAAAAGCATACCCCATGAAAAGGTGAGGTAGAGGTTTCTACTTTCTGCAATGCTGAAAATATTCTTGTTGCAGGTGGTGAGTGATAATTTTGACAGCCGTTACAATAGCTGTGGGGATTACTGCATGAGCTCCATGTTTTTTGACTACGTAAATTGTTCTTTCAATTTTAACCCTCACGTGCATAGTTTGGTTCTTAAACATGGATCAAGTTTTGGTTTTGGTTTGCAAACAACTGGAATTGAGTAAGAATAAGCTGTCAGGCGTACTGTACTGTACATCCTAGCTATGTTTGCTTGGTAGTTTCTCAATCTCATGCACAGATCCATCCTGTAGCAGCAGCATACAACTTAATATTTGAAATATTTTATATTTTAAAAGTTTTTTTAAAAAAAATTGAAATATTTTTATATTTTTTCTTTAAATTAATATTTTTTTATATTTTTCGATCATTAGATTAAAGAAATTTAAAAAATATTATTTTAATATATTTCTTAATAAAAAAAATTTAAAATTTTTAAAAACAAACTTTCAAATACGTTTTCATGTTATAACATGACATTTCTTGTTGAAAACAAGCAAGGGTTCAGGAGAGCCATTGTACATGGATTGTACGACATTCTTGTTTCTGTGTATCTTTGGATTGAGGCAAATCTTGTTTATATTTTTTTTATTTTTTAAAATTAATTTTTTATAGTATTTTTTAATTGTTTTAATATGTTGATATTAAAAATATATTTTAAAAAATAAAAATTCATTATTTGTCGCTATCAAAGATAATAGTTTAAACCAATATACTCACTCATTTTCAGTTAATTACCAAACCTATAGATTTTATCAATTAGGTCCCCAAAATTTCAAAAACCTAAAATGGTAATGCTCATTAACTTTTTCATCAAATCAAATGCCGTTTTAGCGCAAAAACATATGCAAATTAGACTTGAACTTGACAAAAGAAAACAATTAATAAATATATAAAACTTATGATATTTAATTAACAAATCCTATAAATTTAGGATGTAATTGACAATAAATATATTGGTTTGGGACTGAATCGAGGTTTCCTTTATTTTTTTCAATTATTAATTATGCGAGAGAAAGCTATATTCGATAACGTCGCCGTTTTCCCGCTTATACCATATCTCTCTGCCAGCAGAGTAGTGTTTAAAAACTGGACGACTCCACCCAGTTCTGCTCCACAGTACTGCCACCTCAGCTGCTCCTCCCTCCCTCTCTTCCTCAATCATCCTGTAAGTCTCTCTCGCTCATTTCCCTTGAATCAATCCATCGCGTTATAGCTACCTAATTTTTCATCTCTCTTGTTTTAATTTGGATTGTTATTTATTTTGTTGATAGATTGATCGATCATTTGATGGGAAGTTTGAAGAAAAAAGAAGAAGAAAAGCTTAGATTTTGTATAGATAGAGGCGGAACGTTTACCGATGTGTATGCGGAAATTCCAGGCAAGAGTGATGGCCGGGATTTGAAACTGTTATCTGTTGATCCGGCGAATTATGAGGATGCTCCGGTGGAAGGGATTAGGAGGATTCTTGAGGAGTATACAGGAGAGAAGATTCCCAGAACCTCCAAAATCCCCACGAATAAGATTGAGTGGATTAGGATGGGGACCACTGTAGCTACCAATGCCTTGTTGGAGAGAAAAGGGGAGAGGATTGCCTTGTGTGTCACTCGAGGGTTTAAGGATTTGTTGCAGATTGGTAATCAGGCTCGTCCGAATATCTTTGATCTTACGGTTTCGAAGCCCTCCAACCTTTATGAGGAGGTTATTGAGGTTGATGAGAGAGTTCAGCTTGTTGTTGATGAGAGTGGGGATGATGGTTTGGGTTCGGTGGTTAAAGGGGTGTCAGGTGAGCTTGTGAGGGTTGTGAAGCCGGTTGATGAACAAGGTTTGAAGCCTTTGTTGAAGGGGTTGTTGGAGAGAGGGATTAGTTGTTTGGCTGTTGTGTTGATGCATTCCTATACGTTTCCACAACATGAATTGGCTGTGGAAAAGCTTGCTGTTGATTTGGGTTTTCGACATGTTTCTTTGTCTTCGTCTTTGACTCCCATGGTTCGAGCTGTTCCTCGGGGGTTAACTGCTAGCGTGGATGCGTACTTAACCCCAGTTATCAAGGATTATTTGTCAGGTTTTATGTCGAAATTTGATGAAGGGTTGGGTAAAGTGAATGTTTTGTTTATGCAATCGGATGGAGGGCTTGCACCGGAAAATAGGTTTTCAGGACACAAAGCTGTTTTGTCTGGTCCTGCAGGTGGAGTTGTTGGTTATTCGCAGACACTTTTTGGGCTTGAAACAGAGAAGCCCCTTATTGGATTTGATATGGGTGGTACATCTACTGATGTAAGCCGTTATGCTGGGAGTTATGAACAGGTCCTTGAAACCCAGATTTCTGGTGCCATTATACAAGCACCTCAACTTGACATAAGCACTGTTGCTGCTGGTGGTGGATCAAAGTTGAAGTTCCAGTTTGGAGCTTTCCGGGTAGGACCAGAATCAGTGGGTGCTCATCCTGGCCCAGTTTGTTATCGTAAAGGTGGGGAATTGGCAGTTACTGATGCCAATCTCGTTCTAGGATTTGTCATTCCTGATCATTTTCCATCCATTTTTGGCCCCAACGAAGATCAGCCTTTAGATATCCAGGCAACAAGAGAAGAATTTGAGAAGCTTGCCAATCAAATAAACTCCTATAGGAAGAGCCAAGATTCATCTGCTAAGGACATGACTGTGGAAGAGATTGCACTGGGATTTGTGAATGTTGCAAATGAGACAATGTGCCGTCCGATACGGCAGTTGACAGAGATGAAGGGCCATGAAACAAGGAACCATGCTCTTGCTTGCTTTGGAGGTGCTGGCCCACAGCATGCTTGTGCTATTGCCAGGTCGTTGGGCATGAAAGAAGTACTTGTTCACAGATTCTGTGGGATCTTGAGTGCGTATGGCATGGGCTTGGCGGATGTTGTTGAAGAGTCACAAGAGCCATATTCTGCTGTTTATGGCCCTGATTCCATCTTGGAGGCTTCCCGTAGAGAAGATATGTTACTGAAGCAGGTAAGGCAGAAACTACAGGAGCAAGGGTTCAGAGAGGAGAACATTACAACAGAAACATATTTAAACTTGCGGTATGAGGGCACGGATACTGCCATCATGGTAAAGAAACATGTCAATGAAGATGGGTCAGGGTCCGACTATGCAGTGGAGTTTGTGAAGCTATTCCAGCAGGAGTACGGATTCAAGCTAAAGAATAGGAATATTCTTATATGTGACGTCAGAGTTCGTGGTGTTGGAGTCACTAACATACTGAAGCCTCGAGTACTGGAACCCACTTCTGGTACCCTGGAAGTGGAAGGCCACTATAAGGTTTTCTTTGGGAGTGGTTGGCTAGATACACCTCTATACAAGCTTGATAATCTGGGTTGTGGACACATCATACCTGGCCCTGCAATCATTATGAATGGAAATAGCACGGTGGTAGTGGAACCCCAATGCAAAGCTATCATAACGGTATATGGAAACATCAAAATTGAAATTGAGTCTAACATGGGCACCGTGAAAATAGCTGAAAAAGTTGCAGATGTTGTGCAGCTCTCAATTTTCAATCACAGATTTATGGGAATAGCTGAACAAATGGGACGGACACTACAGCGAACTTCCATATCAACAAATATCAAGGAAAGGCTAGATTTCTCTTGTGCTCTCTTTGGCCCTGATGGGGGACTAGTTGCTAATGCCCCCCATGTCCCTGTGCATCTTGGAGCCATGTCCAGTACTGTTCGGTGGCAGCTCCGTTATTGGGGAGAAAATTTGAATGAAGGTGATGTTTTGGTCACCAACCATCCTAGTGCTGGAGGTAGCCATCTTCCTGACATAACTGTCATCACACCTGTGTTTGATACTGGTAAGCTGGTTTTTTTTGTTGCAAGTAGAGGACATCACGCAGAGATTGGGGGTATTACTCCTGGAAGCATGCCTCCCTTTTCAAAGTCAATATGGGAAGAAGGAGCTGCAATTAAAGCATTTAAGCTTGTAGAAAAGGGGATTTTTCAGGAAGAGGGAATTGTTAACCTTCTCCAGTTTCCTGGTTCTGATGAATCAGCTCATAAAATCCCTGGAACTCGCCGGCTTCAAGACAATTTATCAGACCTACATGCACAAGTAGCTGCAAACCAGAGAGGTATCTCCCTTATCAAAGAACTGATTGAGCAGTATGGTTTGGAAACTGTTCAGGCCTATATGACTTATGTACAGCTAAATGCTGAAGAAGCAGTAAGGGAAATGCTCAAATCAGTTGCTGCTGGAGTTTCATCCCAGTCAGACAAGTTTGGAGAGAATAATATTGTAACTATAGAAGAAGAAGATAGCATGGATGATGGCTCTGTCATACATCTGAAACTAACTATTGATTCTAATAAAGGGGAAGCATTTTTTGATTTTAGTGGGACAAGCCCCGAGGTGTATGGGAATTGGAATGCACCAGAAGCAGTAACAGCTGCTGCAGTCATATACTGCCTCCGCTGTTTGGTGGATGTTGATATTCCTCTCAACCAAGGTTGTTTAGCCCCAGTTGGAATCCATATTCCTAAAGGCTCATTCCTCTCTCCAAGTGACAAGGCTGCAGTTGTTGGAGGTAATGTTCTCACATCTCAGAGGGTAACAGATGTTGTACTTACTGCCTTTCAGGCCTGTGCTTGTTCTCAGGGTTGCATGAATAATCTCACTTTTGGGGATAATACTTTCGGCTATTATGAAACTATTGGAGGTGGAAGTGGTGCTGGTCCTCATTGGGATGGGACAAGTGGAGTCCAGTGCCATATGACCAATACCCGGATGACTGATCCAGAGATTTTTGAGCAAAGATATCCTGTTCTTTTGCACAAATTTGGACTAAGAGAGAACAGTGGAGGATCTGGGCTTCATAAAGGGGGTGATGGGCTTGTACGAGAGATAGAGTTCAGGCGGCCAGTTGTAGTGAGTATTCTTTCGGAAAGGCGTGTGCATGCACCAAAAGGTCTGAAGGGGGGAAAAGATGGGGCTCGCGGGGCCAATTACCTAATTACCAAAGATAAACGGAGAGTTTACCTTGGAGGTAAGAACACGGTTGAGGTGCAGGCAGGGGAGATTCTTGAGATTTTAACTCCTGGAGGTGGTGGGTGGGGTACATGTTGATTTTCTGGTGCAAACTGCTGCATTGAGGTGGTAGTGGCGGGTGGATTTGTTGTTGGTTTCTCCGACGCTGCATTGAGATGCCTGTTCTGAGTGTGCTATGACTGTATCGAGAGCAGTTGGTGCTATGACCGTATCAAGAGCAGTTGGTGCTACGAAACTTGCTGTAGTTGCTGTATCAACTGATGCTGCATCGCTTGCAGTATTGCCCAGTTTGCTACAGGTTGATTCCATTGCTGTTTCTGCTTTGATTGCGGTTTTGCAGCTCCATTGCTTTCGCAACATTCTGGCAAAAAAGAACTGATTTGTCAGGAGTTTCTTATTTCCTTGGCATGAGTTTTGCTTTTTCTTAAACTTGCTATTGTTCTCTCCTAGATAGTGATACTCCAGACTGTTATATTGGGTGGTTATGAAATGTACTCATATGAACAAATGAAATAATTCATGGTTTGGTATGTTCCCTTTCTTCCTGCAATATCTTGATGTTCATCTTCTCATCGAAGCAAAAACTACGCAAACCTTCTCATCAAAGACTACCAAAACACTTGTCTTCCTGCAATAACTTGACGTTATCTTTCCATCAAAGCAAAAACCACCAGAACCTTCTCCCCCCAAAACACTCGCCTTTGATAGATTTTGTTTTCCGATTTAACATATGGCTTCATTTGTAGATTTTTTGATTGATTAACTTTGCTGTCTGCCTATGCCAAGTCAAAAGCTATATGACCAATTAGAGATTCACCAATCTGAAATTATGATACTGTTAAACAGATGGTCAGTCAGAGCTGTCCTGTTGTAAACCCACCATGGTCCATGGAGGAGCTAACTAATAGTCATAGAACTTGCAATTGTTACCTGAAATTTTAGTGTAACAATTGCAAGTTCTATGACCATTAGTTATCTCTGGAGTGTAATCAGTAACATTTGTGTTCTCAGGTCATTTAAGCACGGTAGATTTTTGCATTCTCTGGAGTCAACACCAGAACCTTAATCAGAAAGTAGAGATGAAGGTTTTTAGCATCAGAGACTCGTAAAATTTTTTTAATTTTTCAAATTGCTAGATCACAGTGGTTTTGAATCAAAACACCGCCCAGGATGGGCTCTTGCTATGATAAAATCACACCATTTAAGGGAACTTTCTGATCGATGGCATGTTTCATTCGCTCAAGAAAAGAGAGGAAAGGGTTCTACTTTCTTGAATCAAAGGAGGATACTGGTTTTGATCAATTTTAGATTTGATTAGGTTGATTAGCCCAATACAAATTTTTCCCCATTTACTTCTTTTTTCTTCCCTTTTCATGATAGTCAAGTCTTGTAGGAGAGGAATGGTGGGGCTTAAACTCCATTTCAAGCGTGGAAAAGGCCACTTCTTTTTACTGCTTCCTAGGCTTTTCTTTCCTTTGTGCCTCTAAAATGTAATCTTAAATTGAAACCTAACAAGCACTCTATTGGATTCTAATGAGGCCCCTAAGAAATGGACATACCACTTGTATCTGAAAAAACTTGAAACTGAAAGGACTTTATCCCCAAATAGTTGAAATTTAGGGACCAAAGTAAAAAAAGTCATAGTTTGATCTATTATTCACTAAGTTGATAAATCCAACCCAACAAGTCAATTCAAAGACTCACCATCTTCAACTTGGTTCAAGTTGTATTTTATATCGAATAGCATTAAAGCTGAGATGATCAAATTTAATAAGTTTGATAAATCAATCAATAACTTAATTGATCTAATTAAAATCAGTGATGATCTAATTTAATTTTAAAAAAATAACATTATTTTAAATTTTTTAAAAATCTTTAACCAACTTTATTTTAAATTGATTTAAATCAATCCAAGTTAATCAATCCATTTAATAATCTTGATTTCAATAATTAATTAGCAATTAACCGAAAGAAACAAAAAGTTTAAAATTGTTGCTCTAGAGACATTGGAGAGAAAAGATAAAACATGTGGGGAAATCATTGATACATATCTTTAAAAAAACCTCTTAACTTAATTGTAACTAGCTTTTTTTTTTCAGTTCATTTGTCATTTTTGAATTATTAAAGGGTATTTTCATCTTTTTAGTGATATTTTATATGGATAAATAACTTTATTACCCTTAAAAATAAATAATCAATTAATTACAATTTAGAATATTTTTTGGCATTTCATATTTTTACTACAGTATAATTATTATATTATCCTTAGATTTAAGTTTTTTTAAGCTTGATCTAAGTAGCTAATTTGTAATTGTAAAATGGTTTTATTTTTTTTTAATAATGCTTGGATAATGAGGGTAGGGTGGTGTTTTTGAAAGGAAAAAAATAAATAAAAAGTTGTCAATATGTGTGGGTGCATATGGTTTTTCACTTCATCCAATTTATCTCGGTTTTTTTTTCTTTTTGAATGATATGTGTACTCATTGGACCTTTAATGCATTGCCAATATCCTTTTTTTTCCTTTTTCTTTCTCTTTTTCCTCCTAGAAATCCAAGCCTAACCCTTCATATTTTCATATTAACCCTTTAATTTATTTTCTTTTGATTTTATCCCTGATTTTTATATATCTATTTGTTTTGTTTTAATTCATTTCTCAGTTTTTTATTTTGTTTTTAATTGCATTCTTTTTTAATTTCTTTGTCTATCAAATTTGCTTCTAATTGTTTTGATATTTTTTTAAGATAGTTTTTTACTTTTTTTATTTTTTTAATTTCACTCCTTTATTTTGTTCTCCTTTTCATATTTAATGCTCATTATTATTATTATTATTTTATCTAGTTAGTTTTTGAATTTTATCATTTAGCATTACACCGGTTACCCATTAAATTTTTTAATTAAACCCTAGTTTTTAATTTAACATGTTGTGAATTTTAAATATTAATCTAGGTTTTAAATATTTACCTAGATCAATTAGTATTGATTTAAACAATTAATTTATCATTTTTTTATGATAAATTTCATACTCGCTCTCCTTCAATTATTTTAATTATTGTAAATTAACCATTTTTTAATTAATCAAAGTTAGTGTATGTTTTTTTGTACTTTTTTACAATGTGAAGTTGTTATAATGCTATAAATGCAAAACAATATAAAACTTGTATTTAATTTTAAAAAATAACAAACAAAATTAACTTTTTTAAAGTTTCGGGGCTTAATCATCTCAATGCAATTTGGTTTTTACTTAATGTCAATAATAATTAATAAAATTATTTTTTTTATTTTTTTATTAATATTTAATTAATTAAAAATAGATTTCGTGAAAGATTCGTTTTTAGTTTTGTTTAGAGTTATTATGATTTCAAACAAAAATATATTCTATAATTGAAGCTTGATTTTAAAAACATTTATTTTTTATTATATAACTAGATAAAAATTATTAAAAAACTAATGAAACCCATATAAATTCACATATAACCATGATTATTTCAATACTTTAAAAAAATCTTTTGTATATATAAATTAATTAATGCTTGTGCTGGCCAGCGAT